>NW_012115155.1:4547753-4639728 GCF_000951035.1 Colobus angolensis palliatus | reverse complement strand
GGATGGTGTCGATCTCCTGACCTCGTGATCCGCCCGTCTCGGCCTCCCAAAGTGCTGGGATTACAGGCTTGAGCCACCGCGCCCGGCCATAAAGGGCCTTTTTTTCTCCAGCTTATTTTAAGATTTTCTTTTTCTTCCTGAATTTCACTCAGTATTTTTCTCACTTGAGGTTTGCAGAAATTCTTGAATCTACAGGTTGGTATTTTTCTTTAGTTTTAGAGAGTGCTCAGCCATTTATACCTTCTTTTCTCCCCTCTCTTTTCTCCTTCTGAGACACAAGTTATACGTGTTTCTTATTTATCTTGCACACCTCTCTCTGTCTTTCACCCTCCTATCTTTCTGTGCTTTATACTTTATACTGTGTATGTTCTATTGAAATACTGTCTTCCTCTGCAGATATGCCCACTCTTCTGTTTAAGCCATCTGTTTACTTATTAACTGTAGTTAGCATATTTCTTAAGTGAAGGTTTTCCTTTTGATCTTTTTATAGATTTCAACTCTGTAGAAATTTTCAGTCCTGTCTTCTACTATTTTGAATATGTTAAGTTACTCTGTCTTCTAGCATCTCTTGGTAATCTTTCCTCATGTTATGCCTAGCAATTTTTTTCAGTCTGTTTTTCTAAAGATAAGTACTCATTTCTAATAGTTCCACAATATCATTCTCAATGTAAAGCAAAACAATACTTCCTTAAAGTAATGAAACATTGTTTAGTAAGTGCTGATAGACTGGCTGTTCTTTTGTATAAATAAATTATAAATGGAACATGAGTCTCCAGAGGAAGCTATCATTCCTTCAGAGAGGATGTATTTGATCTCTGGGAGGCAGTTCGTTAGGGAATATTCTCCTTATTCCAATTACAGATTGAAGTGATTTAGGACTGTGAAAGTTGTTTGTCTATTTTTGTTGTTGTTGTTTACTTTTACTCTTAGCGGTATGTACTCCTGGCAAGATCTCAACCTAAAGCCTGTAATGTTTACCTGAGCTTCTCCATGTTAGCAACTTCTGAGCTCCAGTTCTTGACTTCTCAGACCTGTGCTATGCTGAAGCTTCTGCACATACTCTGATTTTACTGGCTTTTGACGGCTGGGTGATGCCACTCAAGGCAAAGAGAACAATATGAGAAAAACAATGGAGGCAATAAAAGCATGGAATATTGTGTATGGTCAGCATACCAGAGAAGTAGCAAACGATAAGGAAATTAGGTAGATTAAATTTCCAAAGTGTCTTGAATGCCACAATAAAAATTAGGGATTTATTTTATTGGAGGAAAGCCAAAGCTCTTAGTGAAGCGGATTGCTCTGGTTACTGTTTATAACTCTTCCTATGGGCTAGTGCCCAAGTACTTTTGGCCAAATTCTTTTCCCTTCCTTATAAAGGACTCAGTTAGTTCAGTTTGGGGTGACGGCCATAGTGCTGTCCGGAAAATTTCCTTTGGGATTTTACCAAGATGTTAAGCAGATCCCCATGTTAGAAGGAGACTTTTTCCACACATATTCCTAAAGAGTTTCTCACTGATTTTTTTTTTTTTTTTTTTCCTAGTGCGAACGCAGTCGCCAACTACCACAAATTATGCAGTCGAGTTTCCCACATTTGGGGAAATCGCAGGCGTCAGCACATCCGGAGTGCAATGGATAAACCTCGCCCTGGGAAAACCACCTTCGTGATCATAGTATCTCCCCTGCCAGGTAAGTATCTGACTGATTTTTAAGGGGAAAAAAAGTAAACCAAAAAAAATCAGTATTTCATTTCTAAAGATTAAGATGTGAAGTCCGTGATCCCTTTCGTAATTCCACTCTTGCCTATGGTAGATAGGTTTTCAAACACATCTACTTATAAAATGCAATCATTATTCAGTAATATGAAAACGAACAAAAGCTACATATTCTGAAATGCAGCAATTGTTATTTCCATGACTTAATTATTTTGCACTTACTGTTTCTTCAAGGTTAGAGATTTTCTTTTTATCCCTACAGACATTAGCAAGTTGTTTTCTATTATATTGATTTGATTAGAATCCTCAAAAAGTCATCTCAGCCTCTGGAAAATGTTTAAATGTAGACAGATACAAATGAATTTTAACTGTTTCTGACACTACGTATTTGGGTAAGAGAGATATTTTTAAATTCTTCCAATACATACTTGAATTGAGATTTTCATTCATTGACAGCAAAATAATTTGTTCCTCATCACATTAAAAACATATATCCTATTCATACTCTCCTTTAAAATGGTTTTTTAATGATTGGGTGGATTTCTCTATATCTTGGATGCTATAGAAGGCATTGAGACTCAAAATTTTCTTTGGGGCAAAGTTAGGGGAATTGTGCCCTTTTATACTTCAATCCTGTAGCTTCTGGTGACAGGGATTATGAATTCTACCAAGTTTTCTCTACCCTCAAACCTCCATGAGATTAACACAAAAAGTTTCTCTAAATACTAATATTTTCCATCCCTACCTTTTTGACCATGACACTGATTAAATTACTGTCTTGGAAGGATTAATCCAGGAGCCATGAACAGAGGGAGATGGGCAGGTCTGTTGTAATGAAATGTAGTGAAATGGGAAAATCTATTGTAAGCATTTTGACATAGGCCTTTCAGAGACTCAAGTTTATGGATTAGAGCAAATGGGATGAATCAAAGACTTTCTAAAACAGCAGGCAGAACTCGTAGACTTTTCTCTCTCTACGATTGATACAGCATAATCAGACATAAACTGCAGAGGTCTCAGTATTAGGCACACATAGCATGAGCCTGGTGGCCCATCTCCTCATTTCCAGTAACTAGTGCTAGCCTAGCACAGAGTAGGATGCACAACAATTATTTGATTAATTAATTTACAAATAATTTAAAGTGAATGACCACATTGTCACAATTCTTTTAATTGGTAATTTCTAGTTTCAGGTTTAAGTGAAAATATTTACACAAAATCGTAAAACTCAGTCCTTTAGAAAAACTACCAAAATATTTTGCAATTTCTTTCAGAAATTAATGTAGACAGTATTGAATGTTTTGTAGCAATCATTGCCAAAGCATGTCAGGACTTTTGTAGCTCCCTAAGACACTTGCTCAGAATACGGAAATGCTCAATTCAACAAACCCTCTCTGTCTTTTGATAATGCCAATACCAGCTTTGCTAAGCCCTGTTCCATGAAGAATGAATTCAGAATGCAATAGTTGCTTGAGTCTAAAAATTCTTTCAGCAACTTTATCAGTAGTACAAATTTCTTAGGTCAGAATTTCCCAACAAACATTTGTTCATCATGATATTATCTGAGGCAACAAGCAAAACAAATGTGTTCTGGGAATCTCTGTGAATTTTTGAAATCCTTACTTAAAGAATCATAAAGTCTCTTTTCCCCTCTACCTACCTCCAGCGAGCATTTAACAGTCTATTGTGCAACAGAAATTAGAGCACTGTACCCCTAACTCTCCCATTGTTTACGCTGATAAAGGTATTGGACTGGACAGTGCTCCATAGAACACTCGGGGAAACTCTGATCTAAGGATGTCATGCACAATTATCTCTACGAGTTTAACAAGTGTTTATTGAATAAACACTTCTTATTCCTCAAAAGCTTGTGAGCTATGAGCTATGCAAAGACAGGCTAGAATCATTCAATTATGTAATAGCGGTTAATAAATGACTAAAGGACATATTTACTGACTGACTGACTGTGCTGATGGAAGACCAGGCCACTGTACCTTTGGGGAAAGCATCCGCAAGCTGTGTAGGGAGCTGAAATGTTCAAGGCACCTGAGACAATTTTCTCTGCCCTAGTGAAACAGTCACTTCTATAAGTCAGTCTTGCTTCCTTCTGTAAGCATTGAACTATGGTGTCAAGATCACTTTTATATTGTGTAAATTATTCCCTGAGGCAGGTGGGAAATTCCATTTCAAGAAAAATTGCGAGAGAAAGATTTGTCTCCTGCTTCTCCCAGCTTGCTGCCTGACTGCCAAACACACACACACACACAGAGACTCACACACACATATGCACAGGCACATACACACATGAGACTGTCCACTCTCACCTGCTCAGGGAAAGGGCCTGTCTCTGGAGAAATCATTGCAGCACAAGGAATCCAAAGGTGGGACTGAGGATGGATGAAGGACTCAGCAACGCTCAGAACTAGAGATCCCTTCTCTCTCCCTGGCGCCTTCCATGACTGTTCAAAAAAGTCCCAAAGCAGGAAGCCCATTAAAAACATCTACCTACAAACACAGACTGTGGAAGAGAAGGACGAAGAAAAAATCTCACAAAGAAGAATCAAGTTTTCCACTCACTTTGTCATTCCCTTTGAGATCCTCACTGTATATCCTTACAGACCCTGTTTTTACTTTGTTCTACATGGGAAATCCTGCTTTCTAAAGTAGAATGTTTGAGAAAGTGACCACTAAATGAGAACATGATGAAGAGCTGAGAGACTGGAGGTGTTGAAGACAAGCTTATCTACTTAATTTGCCAAGATCCTAGAAGACTAATATTGTTTTTCTTTATTGAAATGCTGGAAATTCTTACTGAGTCTCCTAGTAACCTCCTTACATTTTGCTTTAGGTTTAAAAAAAAAAAAGAAAAAAAGGAATATTATTTAACGAAACAATTCTTGAGATGTTTATACTTTTCCAAAACAACGTAAGATACACAAAAATAAATACGGGGACAAAATTTTAATGATAGAGCCATAGAACTGCATTGTTGACACTAACCTTTCAGTGTCACTCTGAGACGGAGTCACTCGAAGACTCAGGATAGGAAAGGTCAGGGCAACCTCTAATAACATGCTTCGTTTGGAGTAGTAAGAGGATATCCTCCATGAGCACTTGACAGTATTCCTCCCCAAGACCCTCCCCTCAGACCAGAGGACCAGATGGCTTAGGTCCACCCAGGACACCTCCTGTCAGCATACTGTAGGATATGATGCCCTACTTATCCTCCTTAACTTGCATACTAGTAGTAACTAATGACCACGTTTGTTGTGTGAGGCGCTCAATGCTTTTCGTGTACAATCTTGTTTAGTATCCATAATCACAAACACTCCAAGAAATAGATACTGTTATCCCAAATCCATAAGTAAGAAGATTAAGGATTTATAGATCCTCATTAATGTTAGTGTTAAAGGATGTAACTGCAACTGCAGTGTTCTTTCTCTTTCCCACAGCTAGGTTATAAAGCAACTATATCTGCTCTTTTTCATTCATGTCTACTCAATTTTTTTTTCCTAACCTCGAATTGACTCTTTTTCTAACGATAACAGAATCTTAGAATTACATATATAAAGACTATAAAATATTTAAACTGACATGCCCTCAAGTAACCATTATTCAAGCAGAAATTTCTTGTGAGAAATTCGAGGCCCAGAAATATTATGCTTTTTATCCAGAATCACCACCAGTCCTCACATCTTTAGACTGTCATCTGCAGGTCTCTTTTTTACAGTACTTGGCCATAATTCCTTTTCACTGGGTAACCGCTAAAATATTTCTTTTAAATATTATCCCCTTGCTACTTGCATCCTCCAATGGTGGCAAGCAGAAGAATACCTTAGAGTTACAAGAGTAAATAAATACAGAGAACCCTGTGCTCCTTGCCTATGCCTTGCCTTCAGGAACATGGCATAATTCAGTCTGCATGCAGCCCTGACCTGAATCAATATTTCATTCCATTACTTTCAATGGGATTCTCATTGCCCTTCCTAGAATAATTTAATTTCTCTCACTTCTCAAATTAAATGATACCTGAAAGTTTCAGCTGATGAACAGCTCCTGTTTTACTGTAGGAGGCCTTCCTTCAGGTACATGGGGCATTCATCTTTTACTATTAGTGAAGGCCATTAGCTTCAATATAATGCCTTCTCTCTCTGACATCCACTACAGTAGTAATACTCTCAGCCCCGTAATGAAACTCATTTCCATGGCTCTGGATAAATAAAAGCAGATTGTCTGGAATTTTTTTGACCATGCATTTAAAGAAAGTACATTGATGAAATGGAGGAAGGCATTTACTGGGGGTTCATATAATTGCCTAATGTATAGTATTTTTTATTATTGTTGCTTACATTTGTAGTGCAATATTATGTTAAGAGCGGCATTGAGGTAATTCAAATACTACACATGAAAAAAATAGAAAAGTATGCCTCATTAGAAATTTAGATGAAAGTAACCTCAATGTTCATGGTATTATTGGTTAACATTTATTGAATGCTAGACATTATTCTCAGTATGTTTTCAGCATGACCTAAGCTAATTTTAATGAGGTGAATAACTGGTGTAGCATCACATGACTATTAAGAGGAAGAGGCTGGATTTAAGCCTGGAGAGCACTGTGCTTGTGTTCAGAACCTCCATACCATATTTCCTGTGAAATCCAACTCAGGAGAACTCTGAGCCACACATTCTAGCACAGTTCCCCAGCTAGGAAGATAAGCAAGGCCCAGCTGTGCTTGGCAAATCAATAGAGACAGTTTTTAAAAGTGCATGATGCATTCATGGTTTCCCTCAGACAATGGAAACACACACACCCACAAATACATTGAAACCACAGGAAACCGTAAGTAGCAATCTCCTCTTATTTCAGATTATCAATCAGTGAATGAGTCAAAAAATTTATTGAGTATCTACATACTATACATCACTGGGCATCTCAAGGGATCGTGCTTTTGCCTTATAACTTGAATTCATAAGTGCATCATATCACCTGTGGTCTATGGGGTCAAGATACAAGTGTGCAAAAAGTTACTGTTGCTATGGTGAGTGCACATAGTAGGTTATTGATGTTGGAGGTTGCTGCAGGTGCTAGTCGCTCATCTGAAGCTGCTTATGAATTGAAAACAGTCAAAAGAGGCCAATAGCCTCTTTTTCAGTATAAGTTGTATTAAAGGGTTGATGGAGGACCCATAATAACCCATGTATAAGTTTATCTGATAGAGTTGAATTGGAAAATGAGGTTTGGAACTGAAGCCAAGGTGAGGTTTTCAGCTACCTTGCCCCCAAGTCTAATCTCCCTTGGGTACTACCTACAGAAAAGATTCTGTCCACAAAATGCAGTAAGTGCCCTCATTGATAGAGGGTCACCTCCCACACACCAGGAACCTGTGAAACGAAGAGCCAGGCGAAGCAGCTGGACCACTAGTGTTCTCTAGGGGACAGGGCCTGCTGCTCAACTCCTGCGTGGTTTTGCACAGTGAGCTGGACTTTCTGGCCAAGCTGTGACACAGGCAGCAAAAGACAGGGGTGCTAGAGTATATTTCCTAGTTTGAGGTACTTTCTTCTATAGAATAGGGGCTGTCAGATCACTGTCCCTCCACCTTCTTGCGTCTGAAAAGGACATCACTACTTCTCTCACAGGTGGGAAGAGAGGCTGGAAAAAGACCTCCAATCTAGAGAAACAGGTTTGGAAAGGAAGGTGGCAGCTCAGCCTGTATGGACAATGCAGGCATGTAGGGCTGCATCAGGATGAGGAAAAGCACCGCAGACATGGGCTACCTTCCAAGAGGGGGCAGAAACAAGGCGAGTTCAAAGGAGAAAGGGATGGTGTGAGTGGAATCTTGGAAGATATGGTAAGATAAGAAGACAATTATTGGCCAGGCAGAAGAGGCAGAAAAGGTCATTCTAGACACAGAGCGGGATGAGAAAAAGCTCATAGGTCCAGGGACAGAAGCACCTGCAAAGGCACCTACACCCTGTCCTATAAGATGGCAGTGGCCCCCTGAGCCCAGAAACCTCAAGATTTCCTGGGGAAGTCTCTTAGGGCCACAAGGTGGTGAATGTCTGAAACCTAGCAAGTACATGGCCATCAGCACGCCTGCCTGGATTCAGCCAGGGTGGCTCCTTTTTGTTGGAATTAAAAATAAATAAACTTTTATCTGAATAAAGTTTTCTGAAAGTTAAAACATAAATTTTTTTTTATTATACTTTAAGTTCTAGGGTACATGTGCATAACATGCAGGTTTGTTACATATGTGTACTTGTGCCATGTTGCTGTGCTGCACCCATCAACTCGTCAGCACCCATCAATTCGTCATTTATAAAAAGACAACAATACACCACATTCATGAGCTGAAGAGCCAGAGCCCTGAAAATAGCTACTGATGTAACAGGCGTGCTCTGTGGTCGTAAATAGAGCATCTGCTCTTCGCAGGCAGGGGCTGTGTTCACATTTTTTGGACGTGGCTTTGGCACTGTTTCCTGCAGATAGTGCTTGCTAAGTGGTTCGTCTTCAGCATCTCAGTGCCCTTCCTACACTCTGGGACAATTGTCTCTCTCCTCAACCCCTTTCAGACCTTCCTCCTTTTTACTACATGCATAGACTCCTATTTCTCCACGCTTTCTTTACTTACATTTACTTGTCTCAGTTGTTTCACTCTTACAGAAACACACAAGCATAATGACACCTACGTGCCAGTCCCGCTGATGCCCCACCCAGGTCTCTAAACAAATGTTTGTGCAGCTCAGAACAACATGAATATCCAGGAGCAACAGCGAGTCTACAGGCAGGCGGGTCTCATCCTCCAGAAACCAAGGGGAAGAAAAAAAAAAAAAAACAGCTGGGAATGGAGCGAGAAAGCATATGAAATAAAACCATAATACTGTTGCAAGTGAGATAAAGGTCAATGAATTTCAAAATGTCAAATGACAAAAGGATAATTTCCCTTCCAGTTTGTGGTTAGTGTAGTTTAGTCACTGCCAAGTCTTAAACCTTTCTGACGTCGTGTGCATTTTTAGTCTCGTAGTAGCAGTTTATGAGCAATTTATTCAAGTGTATATTAATATCCTCATAAATGTCAATCAGCACCTTAAGTGATGTGAAAATTTTTGGTAGATAGGTTATATCTTGGGTATAATAATTGTGCATTGATTCAAATATATAGACGTCTGAAGTCCTATTGAGGGGTAGTGTGGAAGGTAGAGTTGCTGGGGTTGTGGGTGGCTGGTGGCTACTAAATTTTTCGATGTTTCATGCTCACAGATTCTTTAGGGATAATAAAAATGTCCAAATCACAAATGATGGTGGTTCTCTGGATATTTAGCAAACTTTTATTGAGTTTCTATATATGGCAGGCATTGGGATATCGATATCTATCTATCTATCTATAAATAGATAGATATAAATAGAGATAGAAATAAATTAGATATTTATTTATTAGAGATAGATAGATAGATAGATAGATAGATAGATAGATAGATAGATAGATGATAGAGAGATAGAGAGATAGAAAGCTGACTCTTTAGAGACTCTTTGGGAAAAACACACTGCAAAAGCTAAAGACATTGTGGGCACTCAATAAAATTTGTGTTGATGTTATATTGTTGTAACTGCTAATCATAAAACAAATGGCAGTGTTCATGTGCCAAGCACTTGGCATGCATGATTTTCATTTGGGGGTAGTTGTCACTATCCTTATTTTAAAGATAAAGAAATTCTGCTGCAGAAAAGTTAGAGGACATTTCTGAAGCCACACAGCAATTTAAAGGTGAAGCCAAATTTTTAACGCAATACAGTCTGACTCCAGAACTCAAGCTCTTTCCACTACATATTGATGCCCTACTGAATATCAATAAAATAATGCTCAATCATTAGATTTTCAAGATGAACAAGACCCATACAGCAGTCTAATAAGCATACAAACCAGTAACACCACAGTACATATTCTTTCAAGCTTTTCCTAATTTTCACTTAAATGTCCAAGCAAAGAATCATTCTCAAGTTCCATAAGGAATACGATCCATCCAATATACTTGATTGGTTTATTAAGTTTATTAAGTACTTAATAAACCTCTTCCCTTGTTGTCTCTCTCTTTTTCTTTCTCTCTCTCTTATTCAGTTCCTAGCATAGTACCAGATGTTCCAAAAGGTCCAAATAGCTGAGGATTCTTAAAGCACTTAAACCATTGAATGTAATCACTCCTTTCCTCTTTGAGCCCGTGTAAGTTTATGTCTGGACTCAGTAGGGTATAGAGTTATGGAATGAGAAATGCATAGCCCCTCCCCAGGCAACTGACATGCAAATAGCCTGCTTCAGCATGTCACTTCCATGGTAGGGGTGACAGCAATGTCTAGGGGAGAATAGGAAACAGAGAGATTGGAATCTATAAGTGAGCTGGAGAAACTTCAGGAAAAGTAGACATTAAACAACCGTAAAAGGAAAGTAGGAAGAAGGATCATGTTAATCGTAAGTTGAAAGAACACTATCCACAGACACTAAGCGAAAGTGTGTGATGCGTTTGGAGCAAGTGGGCTCTTTCATTTCACTACAGTAAAAGGAATCTGAAGAGCATTGTGCATGTCTTCTCTGCTCCTGATGTTATAGCAAAATACCATAGAGTGGATGATTTATTAAAAATGGACACTTATAGCAAAGTTAGGTAGCTCACACCTGTAATCTGAGCATTTTGGGAGGCCAAGGTAGAAGGATCACTTGAAGCCAGGAGTTTGAGACCAGCCTGGGCAATAAAGCAAGACATTGTCTCTACAACAACAAAAACAGAAATTTTTAAATAGCCAGCATGGTAGCGCAAACCTGTAGTCCCAGCTATTTCGGAGGCTGAAGCAGCAGGATCATTTGATCCCAGGAGTTCAAACTTCAATTAGCTTTGATTGCACCACTGCACTCCAGCCTGGGCAACAGACTGAGACCCAGTCTCAAAACAAAGCAAAACAATCAGAAATGTATCGCTCACAGTTCTGGAGTCTGTGAAGTCTAAGATGTCCAAGATCAACGCACCAGCAAATTTGGTGTCTAGTGAAAGTTTATTCTCTGCCTGTAAGATGGCTCCTCTTGGTGTGTCCTCACAGGGAAGAAGGGGTAAAAAAGGTCCTCAGGCCCCATGGGTCCTCACACCCTTTTATAATAGCACCGAATCCTATGCATGAGGGCAGAGCTCTCAGGGCCTGACTACCTCCCAAAACCCCCACATCAATATCAACACCTTGGAAATTACCTTCCAACATAGGAATTTTGGGGGACACCGACATTCAGACCCATAGCAGTGACAATCGGGGTTGGAGAGCTCTGTGGGATCAGATAATGAAGGAAATGAATTTCACGCTACAGAACTTAAATTTATATTAAGTAAGAAATGCAGCCAGGGAAGGTGGTTTACACCTGTAATCCCAGTTCTTTAGGAGGCCAAGGCTGGCAAATCACTTGAGGTCAAGAGTTTGATACCAGCGTGACCAACATGGTGAAACCCTGTCTCTACTAAAAATGCAAAAATTAGCTGGGCGTGGTGACAGGTGCCTGTAGTCCCAGCTACTTGGGAGGCTGAGGCAGGAGAATCATTTGAACCTGGGAGGTAGAATTTGCAGTGAGCCAAGATCACATGAATACACTCCAGCCTGGAAGACACAGAGAGACCCTATCTCAGGAAAAAAAAAAAAAGGGCAGAAATGGAATGAAGGGGAAATGATATGGTTCAGCTGTGTCCCCACCCAAATCTCATCTTGAATTGTAACTCCCACAATTCCCACATGCTGTGGGAGGGACCTGGTAGGAAGTGATTGAATTATGGGAGTGGGTCTTTCCTGTGCTGTTCTCAAGATGGTGAATGAGTCTCAGGAGATCTGATGGTTTTAAAAACGGGAGTTTCCCTGCACAGACTCTTTCTTTGCCTGCCGCCATCCATGTAAGATGTGACCTGCTGCTCCTTGCCTTTCACCTTTTGCCATGATTGTGAGGCCTTGCCAGTCATGTGGAACTGTAAGTCCAATAAACCTCTTTCTCTTGTTAATTGCCTCGTCTCAGGTATGTCTTTATCAGCAACGTGAAAACAGACAAATACAGGAAGGGTTTTGATAAGGAATGCAACCTGGTTAGACCTTCGTTTTAGGAAAATAATTGGTGAAAGAATAAATAGGGGAAGTAAAACAGTGAAAGGATTGAGACCAGATTTTAGCAATAGCATGGGGTTAGACGGTTTTGTTTGGAAGGGGAGTTAAGTGCTTTAGAATTCTGTTCCCTCTCTCTATTCGCAAAGAATGTATATAGTAACACGCTTTTCTAAGATGGTGGAAGATGAAGTGGTTGGTCTATGTCATGTTCTGCTCCAGTACTGGAAAATCTCACTTTATCCCGTTCCGCTTTACTCATTGAGCAGGAAGCAGTGTTTTCTGGGAAGACAGTCAGTGGGCTTCAATGAACAGAGGTCTTGGTTGTTCCCTAAAATGTTGAATGAGTGCCTCTCAGAGACAAGATGAAAGTCTTCAGATTGAGTATCTTCAGCTATGGCCCCCTAAACAATAAAAAGATTCTCAGGAACCGAAGACAAACAAAGTAACTTCTAATAGAGAACTCACATTATATCATCCCATACCATTAGAGCATATTTATATAGTGCTTTCACATGTATAGTATACTTATATGCTTTATAATGTTATTACAATTTGAATCTATGGTATTATGAATTACATATACTGTTATATATAATTCCATAAGCTCACATAGCCTCATATACACATGTTTGCAAACGTGAATGAATAGATTTAATATATTAAAACAATTTCAGAGAAAAATCTTCAAATAATAATATTTTAAATAATCAAGATTTAGGAAATTCAGCCCTTTCTTTCCCTGGAAAGGCAGTTTAGCAATTCAGCTACTCATACAAATCTTCTAACAATTTGAATGTGGAAAACTCTGTGGCAAATTTAGAATTATAATGAGCTTCAACTTCAGCTTCAGAGGAGAAGGAAAATTTTCTCGCTTAGACTGAACTTCCCTCAGGAAGAAAAAGAAAACACAATAATATTTCAACTTAGATTAATGAGATTAATAACAACAGAAAAATCATCAAAACAATTATAATACAGCCAATTAGCCAATTTGGGACAGAGGAGTATAAAACGTGCAGTTTTTATGTGTCACTGGCCCTATAGGTCACAGAATAGGATGAAGTATGAGCAATGACAGATACACCAACATTGGGCACCTACTGTGGATCAGAACAGAATTAAACAGAATTAAATTATTTTATATATCATCCTATTGAATGCTCACAGAAGCTCTATGAGACAGCGTGGAGTGTATCTTCTAAGTTTACTAGGGACTGTCTCTGAATTGTCCAACAATGTGCTAGATGAAACAGTAAGTGCTGCCCCCACCTGAAGACAGGTTATATTTTCCTGCAAGTGCTCCCTAGGTCTCCAAGTACTGAGCAGATGGCATTTCTTATCATGGCCCTAAACAACTGGCATCTAATCTGTTATTACATTATAGTTACATACAACACCAGGTGAAGTCACAGAGCATCATGAATCACTGCCAGCTTTGTGTCTCCACTGTTAAGGTCATTCTCATGCTCACCCAGTTAAAGAAAGAGCAACAGAGGGCAGGGTCCCTTCCCTGGAATAAGTCACAGTGGCTCCATCTAGCCCCAACTGCATGCATCTCTGCAGAAAGCCAATAGATCTGGGTAAGCAAGTGCCTTTCTTGTTGACCCTTTACTTGTAAGTTTCCCCAGGAACTTGTTCCTTGTACCCATACTATGTGTTACTATGAGCTTAGAGAAATGTAAGTAACCTATTAGAAATCAGTAGGAGGTATATGAGCTAGGATATTGGTCTATCTAATAAGAAAGTGATTCTTGTTAGTAAGATTAACCAGTCGAAAGTCACTGCCTTACTAAGTTGTGAGGCTAGAACTTCAACCAGGGCTGCCAATTCACAAGCAGCACTGTTTGTTATCACGGCCCACTCTTCCTTAAAGGGTGAACTTAAAACCATCTGCACCATAATGACCAGAGGTGCTTATTACTATCAAAATTTTAGAGTCCTACCTCAGATTTATGGAATCATAGTCTCTGATAGTGACGACCTCAAATCTGCAATTCCTAATAGGAACCTCAGGTGATCCTGATGAAGTTGAAAGTTTAAGATGCATTGCTTTATAGAAATTGTCCTGAAATTGCCACAAGAACCTATATGTACATAAAGTACCCAGGGTGGTGTAAGGCAAGGGCCAGACCACACATCTTCTCTATGCATTGAGGAAGTTAATCTCTCAGGAATGAGACATTCATGAAGCCTAACTTCTTGGAATAAGTAGTAGGAAACAAGAAAAGAGGAAGGTTTTGTGATATCACAGGGGCTTTGAGGATCCTATCAAAAGATCCACCTGAATCTCCCATATAAGTGACTTCTGATACATGAACTCAGAGAACATGATTGCCCAGTCAAGAGAGGTCCAAGGAAGTATACATACCCTCTTACAAACTTGACAAAAATACCTATACTCGCTTCAACCATGGTCTGTTCTTAGCAACACTAAGGCAAGTAAGGAGGAGTACAAGTACAGGCTTTAAGGGCAAGAGCTATAGTTTTCTTCCTTCCCTGGAAAGTAAACAAAAAGTAACTTGCTTCTAACATTCAGGGAGAACCAGTGATGAACTCACAAAAATGTGGACCAGATGTGTGCCAAAGCAAGACAGGGTGGAGCTGCCACAGTCACTACGTGGGTAGAAGTTTTATGTAGTCCAAGAACCATGCTCTGCATTCACCTCATCTTTTATTCACCTCTTCCTTCCTCTCTTGTCTCACCAGAGAAAACTTGGGCTCCAATTCAAAAGGAAGCTTGGGCAGAAGCTTGTGATTGAAAAATATTTTACCTAATTCATCAGTGTTAAGTGTGTCAAAAAGCAAACCTTTCAAGCACTGCTATAAATCACTCTGCCTAAAACAATAGGAAATATGTTGCTCGAATGCAACAGCAATTGCTATGAATTCCA
Organism: Colobus angolensis palliatus; assembly: GCF_000951035.1. Classification (NCBI taxonomy): domain Eukaryota; kingdom Metazoa; phylum Chordata; class Mammalia; order Primates; family Cercopithecidae; genus Colobus; species Colobus angolensis. The sequence continues at coordinate 4,625,005 of NW_012115155.1, read as the reverse complement.
AAACAGTCAAGCAAAAGACAAATGCAAGCCTTTGAGGGAGATATAATTTCATGGTACTTTTTTAAGACCTGTAAATTTTCAAAAAAGTAAGTGGGACATATCTAACATGGTGGAAACCAAAGAAAAGATGATTAAAACTAGAAAGGATACGAATAAAAATGGATTTTATTCATTCTGTACAGTGCTTGGTACATAGAAGATGTTCAGAAGTTTTTGTGATGAATTTATGAATGAATTCCAAGATTCTTGCAGTTATTACTGTGGTTTCTCAAAACAGTTAGCCTTCACCCTCAACATTATAAGAAATTACAGAATCACTGAAGGCCTGTAGAGTTGTCCATTTTACCATTTGACTGGCCAAAGACCCTCACATAGACTAGCTGTACCCATTCAAGCTTTGGTGATCAGGCAATTTACTTCCATTTTACTTAGTTGAGTTTTGTGTTGATTTCATTTTTGTGTGTGTGAATACATGCTTAGAAAGAAGATAATGATACTTCCTCCCAGATGAATCACCAATTCAGACTGGCAAAGAGAATGGGAGTGGCTGTGTCTATTCCTGTGATTGGGGTAATAAAATTTCAGTAAACACATTAGTGTGTCTTTCCTTAAGATGGCTATCAATACCCAAGCAATATTTAGGCCAAGTACAAAGTGTGCTCTAAATAGGAAGCTTGTAGAAGCTTCAGTGAGGGTCAGCATCAATAACAAATTTCATCTTCTGCTGTAATTATGTTATCAAAGTGAAAGAGAGTTTAATAAAAAAATTGTCATAAAAATGAATGGTTAGAAGTGTGTATTTGTGAAAAAGATATGTATACACATATATGCATTACATATATACATATATATATAAAGATTTCTTTGTTTATTTGACAGTAAGAAAAGCATTGAATTTCTGTTTTGCAACCTTTAAAGTCTTTCAATAGCAAAGGGTCATTTCCTTAATACCATATTTCCCAGTTTATCAGAAGATCTCATAAGTGTTTCCTTGACCAGGTCATTTTATGCCTCTATTTTTATTTCATCTTGTAGTTTATTAACTCCTCAAAGGCAAGATTTCTTGACTATGTTCTTTGTGGCTCCTTTTTTTTCATTTAATCCCTTTTTCAAAATGGTCATTGGTATTTATATACCAGAAAGCAATGGATATTTGTTAATATGTACGTGCATACACACACAGTTTCTAAACAATGCTAATATCATCACCTCTGGTGATAAAATTAAGAAACAAATTAATAACTAGGCCCCCTTTTTTTAGATAATCTGTTTACATCTGTGAGATGAAAATTCTGTCTCAATCTTCTATATAACTTTGGTCCAGAAATTCCATCCTCTTTCATCCTTGCTTCCTAACATGCAAAGTGTTTTTCTTTCTATTGTTTTTAACAATAAGTACTGAAGCTCTCCTAACTGTCCCCTCAAAACTGTGAACTGTTAGTTGGTTAATATTTCAAAACTTTTACATGAAATGCCTTTATTTATAAGCCCATATATAAAACATTCACGTTTATATGTGTGTATATATACATAGATGTATACACACACATATACATATGTATACAGAAAGAGAGAGACAGAGATACAGAAAGAAAGAATCTCTTAAAATCCATTTTCCACACAACAGAGAGAATGATCATCTAAGTAAGAAAATCAGCCCTAGCACTGCTGCAAAGTGGCCTCCTGCTGGATCCAGATATTTTACCACAGCTCTCACGGTTGCCATTGTCCCTCCTGATTAGTATTATGTGGTCATCAGGAGTTCCTTTCTGGTCCTCATGCATAAAAAAAGCGACCTTATCTACTCCAGGTTCCTCACTTGAATGCTTTCCCCCTAGATTGCTACTTGGCTGGCATATTCTCAAACCTGAGATCTCAATATAAATGCCATTTCCTCAGAACTCCTCTCTGAAACTACAGTTCTCCCTTCTACCCCATCTAAAGCGGCCTCCCCAAGTTTCTATCGCATTACCTTAAATATTTCCTTGACATCACTATAGTTACCTTATGTATTGTTTTTATTGTTTACCCTCTTAAATAAGAGAGTAACAATATGTAGAGGTATTGTTAGTGTTGCCTATAACATATCACCACCAGTCCTGACGTACAGTAGATGCTCAATGAATATTTGATAAGTGAATAAATCAAGGAAAAACTGAGTTCATAATTCACATATCATTGAATAACTTGCTTTTTTCCCATGAACAATGAACTATGAAAACAGTCTTATGTCAGCACATATACAGCTTTTCTTTCTAGTTGCTGAATTGTAGTCCAAAATGTGGCTACATATCAGTAAATTAAGTACATTTCTATTGATGGATGGGTTTTTTTAATCTCTTGTTATCAGGCACAGTCCTGAACTATACAGATTCGCATTTGTATTTGAATATTTTTGCACAACTTGTTCTGCAGGATAGATTTCTACGTGTGAAACTGCAATAAAAAGGTTTTTAAATATATGTAGATAAATTCAAATGGCCCTCAATGAACACTGTCAAAAACTACAAAGGGTCTGAGATTTTTACCCAGTTGATAAGTCAGCCTGACACAGGTTCATGGATGCTGGCAGAAGAGGACATGAGACTCCTGTTTTAGAGGCAAAGGACTTTGCTGTTCATGTCACTGCAGGCAGTCTGATTTTTATGTTTGCTATGGTCTAAATCACCCCCCAAAGGCTCCACCTCCCAATACCATCACACTGGGAATTAGGGCTTCAACATATTAATTTGGGGTGGGAAACAAAACACACATTAACACTTATCTATAACAGGCTAAGAATGTGATTGTGGCACATGATTTGGTTTGAAAATGATTGATCACGTCTCAGATTGCTTTCTGTTAGCTGTCGCAGCTGGTCCCTTCAGACCTTTTGATGTGTCATGGATGCTGTGGTTAGCAGACTGAGTAGCAGAGGAAGTGCAGGAAGACTCCAAGTAGCAACAATTACCTGTAAAAACCAAGTCTGGAACTCTGGGAGAATTCTCTTGCATTGCACCTTTGACCTTCTCCATGTGGTCAAGGAAACATTACACAGAGTTCTATTATGAGTACACCCTTGAGTCAATGAATGCAGGACAGTTGCTCTGAACTCATTTCCACGGGACCTCTGGGTAACCCGTGTGTGACTTTGGATAACTTCCTTAACCTCTCTTGGTGTCTTTTTCTCTTCTATCAGAAAAAAAAAAAAAATAGTTTGAATAACCCTTAAAGATACCTTCAAATAAAGATCAGTGATGCAATAAATATGATCTATATTTTTACAGTTGAATTTTTTGTGGAAGCAGGATTACCCATCAGGGCAATAGAAAGAGGAAAAATACATTTTAAATTATCAATTAATCCAAGATAGTCTTTCTTCAACTTACAGTTGCTTTAGATACCCCCTTCAAAAGGATTTGATTTTCACTAGTCTTATATCCTCAGCCATCACCCACATCTCCCAGCCAAATATGATCCTGTAAGAAAGAAAGAAAGTAGAGAAACCCACCCAAAGCATCCCACAGAGATGGAGTAAGGCAGAACTGGGCTCACATACTTCTTCAGCCACCATAAACCAAGTTTTTAGTCTCTCTAAAATATTTTTTCCTCATCTACATTATGGAGTTCATAGACTCTAATGGGGGCATCAGAATCCGTGAAATAATTGTGCTAATAATTATAGAATTATAGCTGTAATGAATGCTAGAAACCCTTTAAACATTGAGTCGTGACTTAGATAGAGAAGGTCAAGAAAGCTGAAAAGCAATTTCTGAAGGTGCTGAGATAGGAAGGTTGAAGAAGGCAGCATGCCAGGCTGCAGAAACATATGTTCAAGGGCTCAGGAAAGCATGGAATGCTCAAGGGAACAAGAGAAAGTGCAGTGATTCTGAGGAAACAAGGAAGAAAATAAGGCTAGAGTGTTGGGTGTGGTTCAAATCAGGAGCCTATACAAGTGTCATCCAAACCAAGACACACCTGAGAATAAATGGGGACAATTTTAATAATTATGCCAGGATAACAGGTATGAATCAGCACTGTCCATGGAAAATTAGAGAATTGAAGAGAAGGAAGCCTATTAGGAAATTATTGCAGAAACTAGATGAAATAAAACATATTATGAGAGAGATGTATTACAACTAAGAAATCTTGGGTATAGAAGGTGTAGTGGGTCTTGTAGAATACAACAAGATTTTGGTGGTGAAGGAGTAGTAGATAAAAGTAGACTTCTCTTTCCTCTCTGGAGGGAGACCTGCCTTGCGTTCTAGCAGGGAATAGAGGAATCATGTGTATGGTCCAGCCTAACTAGCACATGAGCACTTTCATTAAAGAAATATAACAGATTCTAAACATCAACATTGGCACACCAGTGAACACTTCAGATCAATGTTCCTGCATGTGTCGATTGTACTTCATGAAATATTTGTCCAAGAAATGTAATTAATAGGACCCCCTGCAGGTTTCAGATGTTCATAATATCCCTCTAATTTTCAAGAAATCACAGCTTCCTTTGGCGTAGGAATCAACAGTCATTCACAACCAGAGTTTATGCTAATTTCAGAGGCAAAGACAGCTTCAAGGTTAATCTATCCAATCTGTTTTGCTCATCTGTTTCCATCTAAATCTTTACTACAACTTAAGAGTTGAAAAGGAAAAGAGCAGAAGGCAGCGAGCAAAAGGAGGAGGAAAGAAGGAAGGGAGAGACAGAGGGAGGGAGGGAGGGAGGAACTATTATGTTAGGAGGGAACTAGGATTCATCCATGTATATTTATTTGTTTGCCCTCATGTTTCCATAAGAAAACATAAGGTGGGAACCAAACCAATGTGAACTCAAAGTGAACCCACTGGGCTTCGCTTCTAGGAAGAAATCCGAAATCTCCCATGGGATTGAGTAGCATAAAGCTGTATTGGCATCTTTTCTGGAGTCAGAACCCAACTTGTGAAAGGGAAATTTTAAATAGGCTTGAGAAAAATAAATGAGCATGTTAGTAAGACTGGGCACTTTTAGTAAGTGGAAATAAGAACTAGAAATGTACTTATGTTAGAACAATTTTTATGATGAAATATTGACCTTCTTGTTATCAAGGTCACAGTTTCTCTCTCTTGGTCTCTCTCTCTCTTTCTGACTTTCTCAGATAAGGTTAGCCCACAACCCAAGATGAGATAGGAAATGCTGTGACCCGTTCCATCTTCTCTCTTGGGGCTGCTTGACTGCCCTTGGCAGGGCCTACTCATGTGTGAGGCCTTTGGTGAAAACCTGGGTCCCACCATTGTCCCTTCCCTGAGATATTAGAGTGAACATTTCTTTAATAGCCTAATACCAGTGACCCACAAAGGGAAGTTCCGAGTACGAGTTCATTATCTACCACTCTGGGACTGCCTGTACTGCGGCCAGGTAAATTGTAGCGGGAAAAACAGAAGTACTACTCTTCACTCTAAGGGAGCTTACGTTTCTTGAAAACAACATCTATTACATAAGCAGATAAGCGGGTGCTTTTTCTTTTTATAAAAGAAAAGAACAGAGTTCCAAAGAAGAAGGTGAGGGTGGAACTGGGCGCTTACTCGACTCTGAGTGGTAAGGAAAGGCATCCTGAGGACACAGTGAAGTGAGACCTAGGGTGGGGAGCTGCCATGCCAAATTTGAGGAAGTCCATTCCACTGTTCATATTTTGTTCATATTTCCTCCCAATCATTTATTGTGTACATGTATCACAGTTTAGAGCATCCTTTTTGTTTTGTGTTGTTTTTAGACCGAGTCTCGCACTGTTGCCCAGGCTGGAGTGCAGTGGTGCCATCTCGGCTCACGGCAACCTCTGCCTCCCAGGTTCAAGCAATTCTCCTGCCTCAGTTTCCCAAGTAGCTGGGATTACAGGTGCCCACCACCAAGCCCAGGTAATTTTTTGTATTTTTAGTAGAGACGGCATTTCACTGTGTTGGCCAGGTTGGTCTCAAACACCTAACCTTGTGATCCACCCACGTCGGCTTCCCACAGTGCTGGGATTACAGGTGTGAACCACCACGCCCAGTCCAGAGCATCTTTTATATTCTGTTTTCTTCCTTCCTCTCAGTGCTATATTAACAGCAATTTATCAAATTGTAACTTTCATAAATATTTCTAGTTGTTACTTAGTATTTTCTTAAATAACTCTCCTTAATTTACCAAACTATTTAGGACATTTTCCATTATTGTGAATAACACTTTGGTGAATATCTTATCATATAAACAATTATATTTCAAATTATTACCTAGGATACAATCCTGGAGTTGGGATTATTGGATAGACTGTGACCACTAAATGTTTGGTACATATTGCCATTTACTGTGTATGAGTCATTATCTCATAATACACTGACTAAAGTTGTTACAATATCTAACTTTTTTATTAAAAGAGTGAACATGAAAGCTTGCATTTTGATTTGCTTGGTTCAATGTCTTTCAATTGACTGACATACCTTAGCAGCAGATGTTTCCCGAGGTGCCAGCTGAAAGAGTCGCTGGACAGCAGTTACACATCATGGCCCATGCTCACCTGTGGGACAGATTCTTGCAATTCTAGCCCTCCCAAGCCCATTGCACTGGCTCCTAGGGCCAGGCAAAAGCTCTCATCCAGGGTGGGATTCTGGATTGCCTGTGTCTCTTTTGTCACATCTGGGGAACTTCAGAAAGCCTGATCTCTACTTGCCTTTGAAAGACATTTCTAGGACTCTGACATGTTTTTAAGGAAGCAGGGATGGGCAACACTGTGAATGGTCACAAGTAGGGACTGCTGCTCCACCCCAGCTCTCACCCATTCATGAGCCCCAACTCTCTCCCCACTTAGGGAAAGCACCTTCCACATTTAGCCCTTACCTAAGAAGTGTAGTTAGTGTCATTACCAGCCCAAAGTTTATATAAGACTTGCCTGTGGCCCGCTTATAGTAGGCGTCAGGTCCTCCACCCCCAGACCTAGAGTCACAATGTGGATCTAGAATCCTGAAATCTGCATTTTTCAAAATACTTCCCCATACAGGTAGAGGCTAATGTGTGTACCTGCTTAAGATCCATTGATTGAAGAGTACTCCATTACTCCTTAAAAGCTGGAAGATTTCCACTCCAAAGAGTGGACTTTGTGCCAATCTCTAAGCATTCGGTCTTGTTTGTCTTTGCAGCACTTAAAACCCTATATAAACAGACTCAAGCAGACCCAGCACACCATCATGATCCGCAAGCCCAGACTTGTGAAGGTACTCAGCTTAGGATCTCAGAAAATCCCCGTTTCCATAAACAAACAAAGGAAGGAAAGGTTTAACAATCACCCAAAGAAAGCCATTCAGTAGAGTCCAAAAATCTTTTTATCCTAATTATCTGAATAATTAATGCAAAGTCAAGCTAGGATATAATCATGTTTTCAAAGTTTATCAGACTCTGGTGTAAAAGAACACAACCAAACCAACATAGCTCCAAAAATCGTAATCAGAGATGTTGAAACGACTTACGTTCTGTCTGTAGAACAAAACATGTTCTTTAAAGCAGTAGCTTATGAAAAGAATCAGTAGTTAGCACGTAATGTATTTTCTTTTATAAAGCGATGGGGTATTTGTGATTGCATGCCCCGTTGTACAAAGTTCGCAAAAACATTATCTGTGATCAATGCTGAGTATGGACAGAGAATTTTATATTGCCCTAAGGGAGAGAGTCTTGGTTGCCTTCTTAACAAGCCAAGGAACCACTTTTAAATCCTGCTGAAAAACACATCAAATGTTGGAGGGACGCTGCTTTAGTCAGCAAGTGTATAAATGGAAAATCAACATCTGAGCCCAAAACAAAAAGGAGGCTAGTATTAACAACTAATATATATGACGTTTAAAAACTATTTTGTTTCTAGCTTTTCAGTTAATACCGTTACTAAATTCAACTTATTGAGCTGTGTTACTCGCTCACTTTATTATGAACAGTGTGTTACTTGCTCAAAGGAGAACCTCCTGTGCGTGGCTGATAATACAAAGCCTCCTCCCTCAATCTTCAGCTACAAGTGACTTCTAGTGGTCAGGCATTCAGGACGAACTCAAAGGCACATCTTAGCCCTCCCTGACCGACTCCCCACTTTCACTGGCACCCTTATTTCCACCCCGCCACCCCCACAAAACACTTGGATCTCCTATGAGAAACATGCTGAATTTTATTTAGAAATCTGTGTATGTTCCTTCCCTTCCTTTTCACCTTTTTCTACAAAAAATGTTGAAACAAGTCAGGGTATGTACCAAATCCATGGGGCCGTCCATAGCCACTACTATAAGCTGTCCTCCCCTCAAGTGAAACTGCCAGCACTTCCCATATGTCTCCTGATGTATTTACCCTGCATCGTACACTACAGAGCTTCATTAAAAAGGGAGATGTTCAAGAATCTAGGTCCTAAATCCACATATTATAAATTCCTTTGCCTTTGGATAGCACCTGTATAGTGCTTCTTCATCAAATTCTGTGTACATGGTAGGTGTTAATGTATGAAGAAGTAAACAGTAATTTAATAATAATGAAGTAATAGCAGCTATCATTGTATTGTGCATCTATGAAATGCCAGACACTTTTCTAAGCACTTTGTGTATGTCATTTCATTTAGTAACCACAATGCCGTTTATCGTTTTCCCCCATTCTTCAGGTGAGAAGCATGTGTATGAATAAGAGATAGATGCTAGTACACACCCTCAGCTTGGTGAGGTGCTATGCTGTGAGAGGCTTCTGGAACCAAACAGACTGAGAAGGTACAGAGGCATGTAACCCCTTTTTCTCTCCACTGACCCAAAATGTTTTTGAGCCCCTCAAAGGGGAAGATATGACAGTAGCCGAGTCCACATGTGGGGCTAGGCAGTAGGGCAAGGGGGGAGGAAAAAAAACAAGAAGGAAGTTAGATTCTTAAGTTGAGAGTTAATATCTGGGATCATCTATAAATCCTTCTAGCTTTGTCATGTTCCTTGTCTGTGCTGGGGAAAAATGAAAGTCTTCACCAAATATTAAATCCAACCAAGTTTTCTTTCCTCCTTCCAGTAGAATCCTACTTCATCCATTCTTTTAGTTGTTTTTTTTTTTTTTTTTATATCAACTGAGTGCTTACTATGCAAAAGGTTTAATGTTAACCTATAAGACATGATTTCACTCTTCCTGGAGAGAAAGTGAAATTTGATAAAAGAGACATATAGAAAAACTGGAGGAGGAGAAAGGAAAGAACAAGTCAATGCTGTTGGTAATGAGGAAAGCTTCCGAGGGGAGGTCATACCTCAGTTGGTTGTTGAAGGATAGTAAGAGTTTGCCAGGTAAAGTTTGCAAAGAAGGGTTTGCTGGAGAGAAATTGGCATGTCCAAAAGCTGCAGGTATGTTGGCCACCCATGGAATTCAGTGGAACACCTGTATCCAGGCATTTTCTACATTTCTACTCATAAGAGAGGTGCTGTCTCTGGCTTTGTTTGGATAAGTAGTATTAAAAGTGTTGTAGGGCAAACATTCATATTTGTGCTATATTTAACTTTTCATTAATAATAAATTCAGATGAAGTAGCATTGTTATTAATATTGATCAACATTCCAATTGAAAGCACAGATGTCAGGGATTTTTTAAAAATGGGTTCAGTTATATTTAATAGTGCTGTTGATGAGCGGAAACCTAATGAAAACCAACAGATGGTCTATTTAATATCGCTCTTGGCTTTGAAACATGTGCCAAATGTGATACACACAAGGACTTGACAGGGCTGCTACTGGAAGCCTTTAATTACAACTATTTGCACTCCTGGGCCTGTTGAAATTGCTAAAATAATACTGTGACTCTAACACTGACCAAGTTAGAATTTAAATAATACCAGTTTTGTGATATTGTTTGTGGCATTGTATTTCTATATGACCTCCGTAGATAGCTTTCCTGGCAGTTTTTTGCAGTTTTTTGTCTCTCTCTGTCTCTCTCTCTCTCTCTCTCTCTCCCCCTTCCTTCTCTCTCTTTCTCTCTCTCTCTCTCTCTCTCTCTCTCCCCCCCTTCCTTCTCTCTCTTTCTCTGTCTCTCTCTCTCTCTCTCTCTCTCTCCTCATTGTTTTTTCTTTCAATTAAACCCATGGCCAGGATGAACTCAGACAGTCCCCTCCCATATCAGCATACTCAGTCTGGAACACGAGCAGCATCTCCAAGGTCAAAAAGCATGGATCTCCTTACTTTGGTAAGGTTGACTCAATTACAGACAGCCCAGCTGACATAAACTGCCAAAGCAATGAATAAGTAATTAATAATAATAATGACAATATCAATGACCCCTTTGTAAACCTTGCTAGTCACTTGGCAAATATTACCACCATTCCTTGTAACAACAGAAAACAGAGATAAAGACACTGAAGCTGAGAAGGGCTCAATATTAGGCTCAAGGTCACACAGCTTATAGGCAGTAACTGGGCGGGCTAATTAACCAATAAGAGCAGGATAGAACAGTCAATTATGGCAGGATAGTATCTCACAAAAGAGAAAGAAGCAGAAGGAGAAGTGGGTGGGAAGGAGAAGGAAAGGAAGGAGAAGGGGAAGAGGAAAAGAAATAAGCAGAAGAAGAAAAAGAAGACCCGTAATATGGTTTGGCTCTGGACCCACCCAAATCTCATCTTGAATTCCCACATGTTGTGGGAGGGACCTGGTGGGAGGTAGTTGAATCATGGGGGTAAATTTTTCCTGTGCTGTTCTCGTGATAGTGAATAAGTCTCACGAGATCTGACAGTTTTAAAAACAGGAGTTTTCTTCTGTACAAGCTCTCACTTTTTGTCTGCTGCCACCACGTAAGATGTGACTTGCTCCTCCTTGCATTCCACCATGATTGTAAGGCTTCCCCAGCTACATGAAACTGTATGTCCAATTAAACCTCCTTCTTTTGTAAATTGCTCAGTCTCGGTTATGTCTTTATCAGCAGTGTGAAAATGCACTAGTACAGTAAACTGGTACCAAGAGTGGGGTGCTACTAAAAGGAAGTTCAAGGTTAAGGCTCTGGTAGATTCTGTTTCCAGCAAGCGCCCTTCCCCTGGCTTGCAGATGGCCACTTTTTCACTGTTTGCTATTCCATGGTGACTGAGCTAAGGGTGGAGAAGGAAGGGAGGTCAGATGTCTCTTACTAGGAAACTCACTAAACACTAATCCTATGGGATCAGGGACCCACCTTTATAACCTAATTTAAACTTAATCACCTTCTTATAGGTCCTATCTCCAAATGCAATCACATTGAAGTTTAGGGCCTCAGCAGACAAATTTTGTAAATACACAATTTGGTTCAGAGCAATTATCCTTTATTTGAATTCTCTCAAAACATAGACCAAGATATCAAAACTTGATAATGCTATCAGAAAACTATAACCAGATTCTTTCTAAAGATAGATATAAAAATTCCTAATAAATTATAATCAAAATAATACAGCATCATATTTTAGAATGTCACATTTTTAACTAAGTAAAGTATAGTCCATGGCTACTGGTTCAGCATTAAGTAAATTTCTCAATATAACTTATTATATAAACAAAATAAAGAGAAAAAACCATGTGATTATATCAACATGTGCTAAAATTGTACTGAATAAAATTTAGAAGACATTCCTAAGTAAAATTCATAGTGACATGGGAACAGAAGAAACAGTCTAAACATGGAAAAGTCTAATTAACAATATCCAAGTAAAAATGTAGCAACAAAGGTGAAATATGAAAGTCATCATGATTATAAAACAGGAACAGTAACTATTCCCATAGTCAAAAACCAAAAATATCTCCATTTGATGGCTTGCCTAAAAAATGCAAAAGATTACTAAAAGCGTGCTTGAAATAATAAAGCAATTTGGTAAAGTGGCTGAATCCAAGTTGACTAGATAGATTTTAATGCTAACAATTTCATGTTAGAAATAGGCATGCAAAAAGGAAAATCTCATTTTAAAAAGTAGTAAAAACTACAAAATATCATAGATTAAATTTAACTTAAAATTAGTAGGCTTATATGAAAAGAGCTATAAAAAGTTATAAAAGGACATAAACTAAAACATGAATAAATAGAAAGACATAACATGTTTCTGGATTGGAAGACTTTTAATATCACAGTATTTCCAATTTTATTTAAACCGATATGTCATCTTACTATAACAGTAATCAGGATCTCTGTTTTTTAAAGTGGAAATTTTTTCTAAAGTTTATGTGAAAAAATAAAAGCATGGGAATTTCCTAGAAAAAAATTGAAAGCAAATAATGAAATGTAATTTACTTTTCAAAGTTTTAAATGTACACAAAGGTATTATAAGAGCAGTATTGACACAGGAATAGACAGATGAGTGAACAAAACAAAGAGTGGTACAAAACAATATGCATGACTGGAAATTAATCTATGTAAATGTGATATTTAAATTATTAAGAAATTATTATTTTTAATAGTGACATTAAAATAATTGTCTATCCATCAACTAAAACAAACCTTTTTCTATAAACATACAGATAGTAAATATTATGAGAAATAAAAGAGCCAAGAATCATATATAAACAATTGGGCATAGCTGTGTTCCAATAAAACTTTTTTTAGAAAAATGAGCAGCAGACCAGAGCTAGCAAATGGGCCACAGTTTACCAACCCCTAACTAAAAGAAATTTAAGTGAGTATTGTTCTGTCATAAAAATAAATTACAGATAGTTTTAAAACCTTATATTGTAAAAACAAAACAAAACTATTAATGCTAACCATATTAAGAGGAGGAAAGTTTTAGAAGCTCAGTGTAAAGAGGCTTTGTTTGTTTGTTTTAACTTTTAAGTTCAGGGGTACATGTGCAAATTTGTTTTACAGGTCAACTTGTGTCATGAGGGTTTGCTATATAGACTCTTTTGTCACCCAGGTATTAAGCCTATTACCCGTTAGTTATTTTTCCCAATTCTCTCCCTCCTCCCACCCTCCGCCCTCTTACCGTCCCCAGTGTGTTATTCCGCTGTATGGGTCCATGCCATGTGTTACCATTGTGCTCATATTTATAAGTGAGAACATGTGGTATTTGGTTTTCTGTTCCTGTGTTGTTTTGCTAAGGATAATGGCCTCCAGCTTCATCCATGTTCAAATGGAATCAAGAGGAATTGACAAATGGAATTTGTCAATAGATCGTCCTCTCAGGTAACAGAAAGGAAATGACTCACACATTTGTTACCTAACTATATAAAAGTAAAGCGTAAGAAACGGAACGAAATTGAAAGACAAACTACAGCCTAAGGGAAGTATTTGCTGGAACATATGACAAGCAAACAATAACTACATGTAACATGTAAAGAGTTCTTGCAAACTGATAAGTAAAATTAAATGGATCCAACTGATATATCTGTAAAGGATATAAGCAGGCAATGCTCAAAAGCAGAAACTCAAAATACTCATAAACTTAAGAATGCATTCTCTTCATAAGTGAGGTCAGGTCACTCCTCTGCTCAAAACCTGGCTGTTTTAGGTCATTGGGAACTAGTTCACTGGCTATAACCCCAGCTTGGGGTGGCTCATAAACTACAGAAATGTATTCTTCACAGCTCTGGAAGCTAACAAGTCCAAGATCAAAGTGCCAGCATGGTTGGCGTCTAGTGAGGGGCCTCTCCCAGGTAGCAGATTGCTGACTTCTCAAAGGCTAGAGAACTCTCTGGGGTCCCTTTCAGAGGGCACAAATCTTATTCATGCAGGCTCTGCTCCCATGACCTGATCACCTCCCAAAGGTCTTACCTCCCAATCCACTACAATGAGAGTTAAGATTTCAATCTGTGGATTTTAGGGGGACACCTTCAGTCCAGAACACCAGCCATGGCTCTCATTTCACTCCGAGGGGAAAGCAAAGACCTCACTATACCTGCAGGCCCCATTATCTCTTGAACTTTTCCCCTGCCAATCTCCCTCTTGCTCCTTCCTTCCAGCCATAGTGCCTGCTGTGCTGCTTCTGAGAAACAGGCATGCTCCTAATATGGGCTTTGCAGTGATGCCTCCTCTACCTTGAATGCTTCTCTTTGAGATTTCTATATTCCCTCACTTCTTTCAAACCTGCTCAAATGTCTTCTCAAGAGGCCCACCTCTGACCACCTCATGCAATACTGAATACCCCCATCACCACACATGCACCACACAGACCACACACATCACACAGATATGCACACCCAACATATACACACCACACACACATACCACACACACACTTACACCATACCACAGATACATACAACACATACAGACACATATACAAGAATACACACACACACACACACACACACACACACACACACTCCTAATCCTCCTTACCTTACTCTATTTTTTCTTTTAATATCATCATCTTCTAGGTTTGAGGTCTCTCACCTTGGCAGGTTGCTAACAACCAAATTAACCTCAGTGAAAGTGGACTTGGAAAGAGCTATTCCCAGTCAGCCATCACAAGCTAATACAGGCCTGCTCTAGCACATAGTAGGTGCTCAGTAAATATCTGTGGAATGAACAAACGCTAAACAGCACTTGTAATTATAAAAGTAAATTAAAACAAGATACAGTTTTCATAGATCAAAATGTCAAGCATGTTATAAATGAATAACTGTAAAACCAATAACTCAACAATCTTCCTTTTAGGAACTGATTCTATAGAAATAAAAATTTCAGTGCCAAAAGGAGGCATGTATCTTAATACATTTATTCCAACAGCACTGTTTGTAATAGCAAAAAAACTGGAAATAATTTAAATACCTACATGAATAGAAAAATCGTGAATGAATTATGGTATATCCATCTTACTAAATGTTTTGCAGCCATGAAAATAATGAGTTGTATCTTTAAATATCAACCTGGAAAGCTATCCATGATATGTTTTAAGTGAAAAATGTAAGTTGCAGAAATTATAAGGTCTAATTGTGTTAAAAATATTTTTAAAAATCATTATAAATATGTACTTTACTTGCAATATCATAAAACATATTAAAAACACTTAATTTGGAATTACATTTGGAATAAACTTATATAAAATGTCATACTGTTTTCCTTTTATACCTTAAAAAAGCCAGAAAGCCTTTTGTAATAGTCTCGGCAATACCCAGAATAGAATAGTTTCCTGCCTAGAGAATTTATCTGTAAAGTCTCTGCCTTAGCAAAAGGACCTTGTTGAATTACCTTCAGATTGTGCTTTCAGCATCCTCTTTCTCACTGTATTATTCTTAGACTCCTTTTTTTTCTACTCCTGTTCACTGCATAGCTCATGCCTTCTAGGTTTAGGCATCACAATACCAAAAAGCTTGCAACAAAATGACTCTTGGCTTGCGACAAACTAAGTGCCAATTTCTCATCATTACCTAAAATTACAACCCAAAACTACGTTTCCAAAAGGAATCTGAAAGAGAACTTTTTAAAAAAGAAAGTAATTAATAATAACGTAGCTACTATCTTGAGCCCCAAATCTGTGGGTAAGCAACGATGCAAAGGTCGAAACTTAATGAGTTTGGTGAGTTTGGTGAGTTTTGGAATTTGGTGGGTGAAGACTGAGGGGTACAAGATAAATGGAGAACTCAGACACAGTAGGTCATACTTAGGAGAACAGATGATACTCCAAGGGCAACAGAAAGCTATAAATGGGTTTTGTGTAATGGAATAACATACTCTGTGCCTTGTGTTTTTAAAAGACCACTTTGGCTGTTATGTGGAGAATCAGATTCAAGGAAGCAAAACAGAATTAAAGATCTATTTTAGAGTCATCCACTGGGAAACAATGGTGATTTGACATGAATAAAAGAAGTAAACAGATGCCAGATATCCCATAGAGCACTTACAGTAGTATTCAGTGATGGATTGGATGTGGTAAACAGAAAAAGATAGGAATCAAAGATAATCCCACATCATTCCCAATGTCCTGAGGTATTCTGGTATTCAGAGGTCTGGCTGAGAAAGGGAAGTCAGCGACAGGGATTGAGAAGGAGAAGGTAGTCCTATCTTCAATAAGCAAAGAATGGAGAAAGTCTGGCATGGTATAAAGAAAACTCGGAGAGCGTAGAGCCACAAAAAGCAAGAAAATAGAGTGTTGCGTGGGAGTAGTTAACGGTGTCCAATGCCGCTGAGAAGCCATGCAATATAAGGGCCAAAAATGACACTGGATTTGCTAAAAGAAGTTAAGGGCACTCCTGGCCCAGCAGTCAGAGTAGAGTAGTCAGGTTATTGGCAGAGTGACACAGAGAAGAGAGGATAAATGACAAACAGAGTGATGGGCATCACAATTCCTTGGGGAAGATGTGTTGAAAAGAAAGCCAGAGACATGAAGCAAAGGATCGAGGGGTATATTAAATCACTGAAGGGTTCATTCACAACTAGATCACCCCGGAGCTTATTTTTACATTAATAGAAATGATCCACAGAGATGAAGTGAAAGATGTAGAAGAGAGAAGAAACTGCAGAAGCAAAGCCTTCAAGTGCAGAAGAAAAGCCCGAGCCAGATACCAGGTGGAGTTGCTACCCATGGCCCAGGTCACTCATGCCAACAGGAGAGACATGGCCTGTGTACACAGGCAGCCATGGTGGGAAATTGAGCAGAAGTAAGACAGAGCTTCCCAATGGGGACTTTTCTTTTCCCATTGAAACAGGATGCAAGGTCTCCAGTGAAGGGTAGCAATTGGCCAGCAAAGGAAAGTGTTGAGGAACCATTTCAGAAAATGGAGGAACAAATTTTTGTAACAGGGAAGTGCACCTGTTGAGATGAAACACTTGGACAGCTGAGATCACTCATGAAGTCTGACTGGCCAGCACCCTTGTGTGTTTCCCTGAAAACGCATTCAGCAGTCCAGGCACTGGTTGGAGGAGGTATTGTTCACTCTGTTTTACAGGCAATAGATCGAAGGCTCACAGATGCTGCGTAGCTTGCTGAGCCCACCCAGTTCACAAGTGATGAAGCCAGGATGAAATGCAAACACGTCTGACTTCAAAGTTCCTTCAATAAAATAACAATAAATAATAATGATAATAATAGTAACTTCTTTCTCCTTTCCACCAAAGTACTTGCAAATATACAGATGGTAAAGAGTGTTTTTAAGGATAATTCCAAGGTCATAACAAATGTGCTTCAGCAGAAATGAGGGGGCAAAGGTATCAAAAGCAATCCAGTGATACTTTTGGAAAGCAATAATCCCATTACATATTGATGACTCTTAAATCTTTGTTGCAGGTTTATTTTTAGTGGACTTCTTAATTGCTTAGTAACAATGAGATAAAATGGTAATCTATAAAAATACCCTGAAAGAATGGCATGCCATAAGCTTGGCAATACTTGTTCCAAATAAATTCCTAACCATCAACCAATTAATAAAACCAGCAATGATCATAGCCTTGAGTGACAAAAACACCCAGCATCTAGCAGCAAAACAGTGTCAAAGAAAACAAAACAAATGTCCTGTGGGAAATGTCTTTAAAAGTTCACTATTTTTTTTTTTATATGACAATCAACATCCAAAAAGTCTAAATGTGGCTCTTGAAAAAGTAATGCAAGAAAACAAGATGTTTTTTTCCTACTTGAACAACAGAAAGGAGAACAGAAATAGTGGGTTGAGTTGGACAATCGATGCCAAACAAATCTAATTGCTTTGTGGATAACACTGCAGAATAAGTAGATGGAGCAAGGACAATGATGAATGTGCACACTTGTATGAGATTGTGTGTATGTGTGTGTGTGTGCATGCGCACGTATATTACACAGAACTTCATATAATCAGATACTTATAAATGTTTAGAACCTGTGAGTTAGAGTTATGAAAGCTCATAAAAGATTTAATTGAAGTCAATTTTATAGGCACAGAATCAGATTAATTTAAACATATTTGAAAGACTACTAACATGAGATATTATAACTCAGGGGAAAACCACAGGGGTATATTTACTTTGGTCAGTCAGATGTGAGGCTTTATCTAATAACCCAGAAATTTGGAAATAGATTTTTATACTGTTAACTTGTAACATGAAATATGGGTTTTCTTAGGAGTAGAAATTTAACACCCAAAGGAATCAAGTAAGTTAAGAAATGCAAACAAGCAATATCCAATAAAGACTACTTGATAGATGTGTAAATGCATTAACTCATAAAGGTTCTGAGTCAACCATCTCAATGAGTTCAGAGCATTTGTTATCAAAATCATCTTAGATATAATGTGATTATATCATTTAAGCTTATAGCAATAATAATAAAATAGCCACTATTTGTCACATTTCTACACTGTGACTAATGCCATCAGGCTCTTTATAATATCTTCTCATATAATGAAAACAATTGTATTATCTTCATTTAACAGATTAGGAAAGAGAGGCCTTGACAACTTGAGCTGAAGCTGCTTGCTGGAGCCAGAGATCTAGCAAACAGCGAGATGAGACTGAACACTCCCCAAACTCTTGACTGTTTCCACCATTCCTCTCTGGCACCCCCGAGTCCATAGCGAAAGGCCATGACAAAGGGCCGATGGCAAGGAAGCAGATCCCATCATCCCTGGTCATCCTGATGTTGCCAGGCTGGACTGCTGTCCCCTCCTTGCCAGTCCCAGCGTCACGGACACAAAGCCGCCATGTTCTCTGTCCTCCTTTATCAGGAATTGGGACTAGTTAGGAGAAGAGTGAGAGTCCCTAAAACAGAGCCTCATCCAGCTTTGCACCTCCACCTCCCCTGCTCTGCACTCCAGGCCCACACTCGCTCCCACTCAGCTTCCTAGTAGCCTGTAGGCTTCACTTTACCTAGGTTATATCTGTGTATGTATGTGTGCGTACTTGTGTGTGGATGTGTATGTGTGTACTAGAGTATATGTGTTTGTGTGTGTCTATGTGTGTACGTGTGTGTGTGTTTGTGTGTGTGTGAGTGCACACCAGGGGATGAAGTAGAAGCATAAGAGACAGTGCTGATTGGTGCAAAAGGCCTTTTACATTTAGAAGGGCCGGATTTGAACCTTAGCTACATTATTTATTACTACCTCTCGGACTACTTCTGGCTCCTTTACTCCAGCGATTCTCAGTGGGGAGAATTTTGGCCCAAGAAAACATTTGGCAATGTCTGGAGATTATCTGGACTTTCACGAATGGGAGGGCTGCTACTCATCTCCAGGGATAAAGACCAGCATGCTGCTAAACATTCTGCTATCCACAAAACAGCCCTGCACAACAAAGAAGGGTCCTGCCCATTGTCACTCGTGCTGGGGTGGGGACGCCCTGCTTCACACTGAGAAATGAAGCCACCTGCAAGAGTCTTTTCTCTCACTCAGCTCTTTGGCAACCGTCTCTTCTAGTCTCAGAGCTTTAGCTGCCTCCTACCAGATTAAGTTTCATGCAGCATACATAGCTTTAGCCAAATCACATTCATTCTGAAAAATCTGTGAAATCCAAGCACTTCAGCTTGGTATTCAAGGGCTCTGTGGTTTTCTGCAGTGGATGTTTCCGATCTTATTTCCTATTAATCTTCTCTCTATGCACTATGGCAAAAATATTGAACAACTCACTGTTCCCCTCATCCTATACCTTGGGGGTTTTGCTCCTGCTGACCTCCCACCAAGAATCTTCTTCTTTTTTTGCTACTCACCAAAATCCCCACATTATTCAAGGTTCCACTCTACACACCCTGACCTGATTCCCTCTCTTAGCAGGAGGAATCCCTCACCAGTACTCCCCCTTCACTCCATCTGGTTCTTGGCCACCTCACTGGCTGGGCTCACCTGTGTATTAGAGTTGTCCTGTGCATGCCCCACTAGACGTACGGCCCTTGATTGAAAGATCTCATTTTTTTACATGATAGGCAGTGATAATTTATCATCAAAAAAAGGAATGAAGTTAATTAATGTAAGATGGTTTTTAGAATAAAACAGAAGGGGTATTAATATATTTCCACATTCGTGGCGCAAAGAAAATGTTTAATAAATATTCATTAAACATATGTGTAAATTCATTGATCAATTAAATGAATTCATCGATTGCTAAGAACACCCACTACAACTCATTTGATGCTTTGGTTAAGGCACACCATATGTCAACTTCACTAAAATAATTCCATATTAATTTTTTGAATTTGAATGTACAAAATGTGGGTTGACTGTTGGGAAAGGTTGCATGCTATGGGACACCTGCTTATAACATGGGTACAAGACCAGCTCTTGGAAAGCATCCACGGCGCTTTTTCTATGCAGTTATTTTTTTTTTTTTAACTTTATAGGTAAACCTGGATTATATAATCCTTGTAGGACCTAAAAGAGATGCCTCTATCGTAAAAGAGATGAATGACCATTTGCCAAGCTTCACTCAGGATATGAGTTGAATTTAGAGACAGATCCAGGAAGGCCACGATTTGTAGCTGCTGAAAGTGAATGTTAGGACTCTAAAAATACAGCACTGGCTACGCATCTCACCAGTCTGTTAATCCCTGTCCTGAGCTCTCAGCAGGGAGGCACCTTCTGAGAATGGTAATGAAATTCCCCATTGGTAATGAAACCCGTCCGAAAAGGTCATTTCAACCAAGCAACAATGAGTGGGCTAGATCTGGTTGGACCGTTGACGCTTTTCTACCTTCTAGGGCACGCGTCATGTGTTTCAGGCATGCACACCTCCATCCTGTCCTCTGCTGTTCAGATTTCAACAAGGGCCAGGCGTGGCGGCTCATGCCTGTAATCCCAGCACTTTGGGAGCCTGAGGTGGGCAGATCACCTAAGATCAGGAGTTTGAGACCACCCTGGCAAACATGGTAAAACCCTGCTTCTACTAAAACAACAAAAATTAGGGGGATGTGGTGGCCCATGCCTGTAATCCCAGCTGCTCAGGAGGCTGAGGCAGGAGAATCGCTTGAACCTGTGAGGCGGAGGTTGCAGTGAGCAGAGATCATGCCACTGCACTCCAGACTGGGCAACAGAGTGAGACTCTGTCTCAAAAAAAAAAAAAATTCAGCATGCACTTCTCGCAGTGATTCAGGCTTCAACATTATCCTATCCATCACATTAACTGCTAAAACTCAAAATCTTACCAGGCTGTAATTTCATTTAAACTTGGGAGACACATTTATGCTAAGATACGAATGATAGCCTTGGAACCCATCCCAGGTATTGCTTTGCTAAAGGAAAGCTACTTCATTCACAAAAATGTGCTTTCATCTTAATTTCAATAAAGAAATTCAGGTAGCTCTAAAGGAGACATTTTGGGAGAGGGAGCTCTCAGCTTATCTTCAAATCCTCATGCTAAAACCAACCACACTAATTTTATGAACCTTAGAATGACTTAATCAGTGTGTTAATGAACACTTACATGTATTCTCCCCATTCCTGCTCAAATGAACATCTCAAAATCCAAATCCGTGTCATCCCCCTACTTAAAATCCATCACTAGCTTACTAGTGTAAGCTTACTATGTGATAGAAGCTCCTCATTGTAAAGCTGAAGGTTCTTCGCAATGGGGTTCCCACTTCTGACCTCCCTTAACCTGTTCTGATGTCTAGCTTCACTACACCAAGAAAATTCTTACCTTCAGGACTTTGCACAAGCTTGGAACTCTGCCTGCCCTGTGTCCCATTCAGACCCTTCTGAACCAGCAACTCTCATTTGTCCTCAAGGCTCAGTCTGAGGGTAACTCTCCCTGTGCTGGACCAGGAGTCACTACTTGTCTTTGTCCAATCAGGCTACAATAAGAAAACACCATAGACTGGGTGATTTACAAACAACAGAAATTTACTTCTTACCGTTGTGGGGGCTGGGAAGACCAAGATCAAGGTGATGGCAGTTTCAGGGTCTGATGACACTTCCTCACAGACAGCACCTCTGTCTTCACATGGCGGAAGGAGCACGGGAACTCTCTGGTGTTTCTTTTATAAGACCACTAGTTCCATGTGAGGGCTCCACAGCCATGATCTAAGGTCCCACCTCCTAACATCATCTCCTTAGGGTGAGGATTTCCATATATAAACATTCAGGCCATAGCCACACCCATGCCCTTCCTTTTTTTTTTTTTTTTTTTTTGAGACAGAGTCTTGCTTTGTCAACCAGGCTGGAGTACAGTGGCACAATCTCGACTCACTGCAGCCTCTGCCTCCTGGGTTCAAGTGATTATTCTGCCTCAGCCTCCAGAGCAGCTGGGATTACAGGTGTGTGCCACCATGCCCAGCTAATTTTTGTCTTTTTAGTAGAGATGGGGTTTCACCATGTTGGCCAGGCTGGTCTCAAACTCCTGACCTCAAGTGATCCGCCCGCCTCGGCCTCCCAAAGTGCTGGGATTACAGGCGTGAGCCACCATGCCTGGCCTGCCCTTCCTTTTTTAAAGTTCCTTTACCACCTGGACTGCAAGTTCTTTGAGTTCCAGGTGAGTATCATCATGTTTCTCCAGGTGTTAGTTGCATGTGTATAAACACTTATTAAGTATATCAACCAATCTCTCAATTAATAAACAGAAGTTTTCTTTTATAAAATGAATGAACCAGATGAAAGTGGGATTAGATCTCATTTTTCAAATAGAAAAACAAAACTGAGGATGAGGAGAGCAAACAACATATCATATATCTAAAAAGAACCTGAAGTAAGCCAGAACTACACATGGTTCAAACCCACTGTTTGTTGAATAAATGAAACATGTTTTCTACATAGTAGAGCCTGGTGGTTAATGCCCAAGAATTTGGAAATGCCAGGAGTCACATCTCAACTCTGAATTTGCACAAATTGCTTAAGAAAATCAAGTACCTACTTTAAGTATTTTAAAGGATCCTAGATCTGATGCTGAGGGTGAGTTTGGAATGCAGGGTATGTAAGATGTAGAGAAGAGGAAAGGATTTGAAGAAGAAGAGGCAGAAAAGCAAATTCCAGAGAAAAACATTGCTATAGAATGAGCATGCCATGATTATAGGCAGCTAAAATTGTTGGATGTTCTTGTAAAATCATTAAATTCTAATTAATATTGGATTAGGTTTGCCACAGTGTGATGCACCCCAGTGCGTTTCTTCTCAGATCAGAAATGCCCAGTCCCCTCCTGCTGGTCTCACAGATGCTTGTCAAGTATGCTCAGGTTCTTGTTTGGGATGTGAATTTGTAAAGCTTCCAATCCATAGACAACAAGTGTTGAAAACTCATTCCCGAATGCCGCCTCAGAGATAAACAAAGTTGTTAGGTTCCTTGATGGTCTGACATTCAGGGATGAGCTAATGATTTCCACTCTCTTTGGGAAAAGAAATGCTGCCGTGAAGAGCTGTGTTGACGGCTGGTCACAGGTTGACTGCTTTTCTGCTTGTGAATGCTCCAGAAAGCATCTTTAAGTCAAATAATAATCACTTTTTGAGCTAAAGTTTACCAAGCGCTTTTTGCATAAATTATCTTATTTGATCCTTACAACAACTCTGAAAGTTTAAGTCCTAAAATATGCTCTCTGCAAGCTAGAGAACCAGGAAAGCCCATGTTATAATCTGGTCCAAGTCCAAAAGCCTGAGAGCCAGGGAGCCAGTGATGTAACTCCCATTCTGAGGCCAAAAGCCTGGGAAGAGTGAAGGGGAGGGCCCGATAGTGTAAGTCCCAGAGTCTGAGGGCCCAAGAACAAGGAGCTCCAAGGTCTGAGGGCAGAAAATGGATGTCCCAGCTCAAAAAGAGAGAGAGAATTTGGACTTGCTCCACCTTTTTGTTCTGTCTGGGCCTCAGTGAATTAAATGATGCCTACCTTTGCTGGTAAGGGTAGATATTCTGTTGTTGTTGTTGTTATTTTTGGGTTTTTTTTTGTTTTTTTTTTGTTTTGAGACAGAGTCTCACTCTGTTGTCCAGGCTGGAGTGTGGTAGCGCCATCTCGGCTCACTGTAAGCTCCGCCTCGCGGGTTCACGCCATTCTCCTGCCTCAGCCTCCCGAGTAACTGGGACTACAGGTGCCCGCCACCACGTCCGGCTACTTTTTTGTACTTTTAGTAGAGACGGGGTTTCACCGTGTTAGCCAGGATGGTCTCGATCTCCTGACCTCCTGCTCCACCCCCCTCAGCCTTCCAAAGTGCTGGGATTACAAGCGTGAGCCACCGCGCCCAGCCGAAGGGTAGATATTCTTTACTAAATTTACTGATTCAAATGCTAATCTCTTCCAGAAACAGTCTCAGAGACACATATGCAGAAATAATGTTTAACCAGCTATCTAAGCATCCCCTAGCCCTGTCAAGCTGACACATAAAATTAACCTTCACACCATTTTCCTCATTCTACACCATCTTCCACCTTCTCATCCTTTCCCAACTCATCATGGTATTGCTAAGTCTGGTTGTCTCCTCTCCACCTCTCTTAAATTCCAAACTTTCCCAGTCTACCTCCAAGAGCATCTTATAGCACAAAACACCTCCAACATCACACTCATTCTTCAGAATGTGTTCATCTCATATTCTCCCCATTCACTACTCTACTGAAACTGTTTCCCAAACATGTATCAAGAAGAAATGTGCAAATCCTGGGTCACCTGGGCTTTTCATAGCCCCTACCAGGGCTTACTGTCCTCTCCTGGGTCAGTCCAATTTGCAACCCATCCTAAACTCCACTGCCAGATCAGGCTTTCTCTTGTGCATCTCTTGGTGCATTATTATCAGTTTAAAAACTATAATGCTTCCCCGGAGCCAACCAAATTAAGTAAATATTTCCTAACTTGAATCTCATGATCCTCCAGACTACCCCTTCAGACTTACTGCTTCTGTACCAGGGGAAAAAATTATATTAGTTTTATGGGACGAACCTACCTTGTTTATTTTTTGCAAAGTATCATCAACATGAATTTTCAACTTCGTGTCAAGAGTCTCTCATAATATGCTCAATAGGAAGTGTTATAAAGACGGTAGCTAAGATGCGTGGAGAGAGTCTCCAGGGCCTGTGCAGATGTGGGATATATTTAGACATGGAAGAACACGCTCACAGTGGAAATCCCCACCTTGGTGCATCTTTCTCATCTCTAAGTGGTACAAGTGTCTCTCAGCTGGAGACGCCATCTTGTTGCCTCTGCTTTTAGCAGGCCGCCCCTCCTGTGGAGAAAGAAACTCAGAGAACAAAGTTCAACACCTGGATGCTGGAAAAAAAAGAAACTAATTATTTGAAGCATCTCTTCTGTACCTTTTCTTTCTCTTATTAATGCTGAGGATTAGTCATTGCTGGTTTGCTAATCTCTGGCTTCACAGTAAACACAAATATTAAGATCTAATTCCATATCAACTAGGTCTACTAAACGTTTCAACATTTCAAGTATGTTGACACCTTATTCCACTTATTCAATAACAAAGGGAAGGAAAAAAGTATTTTTGTGTAGTATAGTGATGCAGTTTTCAAAAATGCTACTTGTAAGTAAGAAGATACAAAAAGTTTTGAAGAAAATTCATGTCTGTTATTCTGCAATGAAATACTGCATATCCTGTACAAGGATGTTCAACATCAATGAAGGACAATTTAAATATGAAAAACTGGCCGGGGCGCGGTGGCTCACGCCTATAATCCCAGCACTTTGGGAAGGCAAGGGAGGCAGATCACAAAGTCAGGAGTTCAAGACTAGCCTGGCCAATATGGTGAAACCCCGTCTCTACTAAAAATATAAAAATTAGCCGGGCGTGGTGGCAGGCCTCTGTGGTCCCAGCTACTCAGGAAGCTGAGGCAGAAGAATCACTTGAACCTCTGGAGGCAGAAGTTGCAGTGAGCCAAGGTCATGCCACTGCACTCCAGCTTGGGCAACAGAGCGAGATTCCCTCTCAAAAAAAAAAAAAGCTATGCTTCATTATTCATGGTATTGACCTGGCTATTCTATATTTTCACCTCATACCTGAAGAGAGGAATGTTAATACCCTATCCGAGTTAAAAGGATGTCAAGTTCCCTAGGTCACCCTCCATGTGGCAGGAGTAGGGATGGTGGTAGAAAAGTTTGGCTGTAAAAGGAGCACAACCTGTCTGTGAATGAGTGTATGGAGAGGCAGTGTGTAGCCAGCAAGTCACACAAGTATTCACTCCACCCCAAATTCAATGTCCATGACTTTGGGAGACAAAAATTAAGGAGTCTTAACCAGAAAAAAACTTTTTAAAGGTCTACAGAACTACTGTTTAGAGTAGTAGTTTTTCATTGCATGGACATACTCTATTCCTGTCTGTCTTTCTTCCGTCCTGTGTTCTACTTGTTCATATTTTCTACATGTAAAAAAAGGCTGACAAAACATGTGGTCATGTCCAAATCTGATATTTTGTAATATAAACACAAATACACCACACACACACACACGTGTACACATAGGCACACACATACCATGGACATACACACATTCACATACATACACACCACACACATGCACATATGCCACATACATGCACCCAGACACATACACCTGCACATATTCCCCACACATGTATGCACAGCACACACAACACCCATCATCACATGCACATACACATACCACACACCTGTGCATGCAAACGCACACGGCACGCACATACACATACACACACACACACACATACATGCACAGTATACTTTGGAAGTCAGAAGATAAGAAAAATGTTGTTAACACCACTAATATTTCCAGTAGTTTTATATTTGCTAGTATATTTCAGGTAATGTTTAACTGACTTCTCTAGGTTTAACAAATTCCTGAGGGTGTGAGGATGGAAATAAATGCATTGCATGTCATGTTTTGCTTATGTACTAAGTGAATGGAAGCTGGAGAAAACAAAGAAAACATGAGAAAGAAAGACAGAAGGACGGTATGATTAGGGCCAGGGCCACAGACCTGCCTCTGTCACTGATTTGCTGGGCACATTCTATTTCCCAACCTCAGTTCCTTCGTTTGTAAAATGTGGAGGCTGGATTAAACCATAAAGTGAAGTCACTGCTATGGACTGAATTGTACCCCCCTCCACCACCAAATTCATACGTAGCCATAATCTTCAATGTGCCTGTAATTGGAAATAGGGTCTTTAGAGAGTCAGTTAAGGTAAAATGAGGTCACAGTGGTGGAGTCTCAATCCAGTAGGACTGGTATCCATTTTTTTTTTGAGATGGAGTCTCACTCTGTCACCCAGGCTGGAATGCAGTGGCACGATCTCGCCTCACTGCAACATCTGCCTCCAGGATTCAAGCAATTCTCTGCCTCAGCCTTCCGAGTAGCTGGGATTGCAGGCAACCACCACCATACCTGGTTAATTTTTTTGTATTTTTAGTAGAGATGGGGTTTCACCATTTTGACCAGGCTGGTCTTGAACTCCTGACTTTGTGATTCACCGGCCTGGGCCTCCCAAAGTGCCGGGATTACAAGCGTGAGCCACCGCGCCCATCCTGGTATCCTTGTAAGAAGAGAAAGAGACACCAGATGCACGTAAGCACAGAGGAAAGACAACATGAGGACACAGGAGAAGGTGGTCATCTGCAAGCCAAGGAGAGAGGCCTCAGAAGAAACCAACCCTGCCAACGCCTTAATCTTGGACACCAGCCTCCAGAACTGTGAGAGAATAAATGTCTGTGTTTAAGCCACCCAATCTGTAGTATTGGTTATGGCAACCTTGGCAAACTAAAACAATTCTAACTCTAACAGTGTTGGATTCTAGTACTGTGAACATAAAATGTTTTTATGTATAAAGATCAACATATATTAATGTGAATTTAAAACAATATGTACGAATGATAAACAAATTTTAAAAAAATCTACAAAGTAATCATCAGCTCTCAGAAATTTAGTCAAATATCAGTAACAACTTCTAAAGGGCCTTAATAGTTTATATAGTGTTTTCACATAAATTATTTTATCTCATCAACTAAAGAATTAGAAATGTTGTAGGTCAGGGGATTAACCCCAGGTCCCAGGGCTCTGTAACACAGAGATTAGCTCCCTTTTCTTCATAAAAGAACAGAGGAAAAAAAGTTTTCCAAGTAAGTTATAGTGAAAATGGGAGGGTGGGAATGAGGAGCCATGAGAAAAGGCATTTAAAGGTAATGGCTGGTTCTCACCCTATTGTCCCTCGTCCCTTTAGTAAGTGCTGTCTGCAGGGCACTGTATCAGCATTACTGGAAAAAAATGCAAAGGTCCAAGTCTTCATTTCTGCCCTCAGAAAGATGATTATCAATTAAGAAAATAAGATATGAACAGGAGACGTAAATAAGGATAGAAAGTATGTCACAAATGCGTGTCATCTAAAAGAAGTGAATGAAAAGTAACTATTGTGGAGGAAAATGAGAATTGCAGACTTTTTGCTATGATATTTGGGAAAAAAAGATGAAATCTAAGTTTTAAAAAAAAACCATAGCCTACGGATAAGGGGAGAAGGACTGACCGGTAACTTGTTACTTCAAGTGGTTAGAAAATTACTAACCTAACCAAGGGCCTGCTTAAAGTTATTTGAAATAACTTCCTTAACCCCAGTGATTATAATTGTATTTTTGCCATGTTTCTGTCATGTTTATTATTTAAAATATGTTTAATGCATCTGTTTGGGGGCAGCTTAACAACCTGGGAATCTGGGCTTTATCCAATTATCTAAGTTTAGCGCATTGGCCAGAGACGGTTCCATTATTCCAACATTGTGATTTCCTCAAGATGACCTTGCAGGGGTGACAATCACCTACTTGGAACAAAAAACCATCTATGATAACAAGGGGACGTTTGTCAAAGTTACGGCCATCTCATATCAGTACTTGTTTGCAATATGTTACCTATATTTGGATCCCGAACCACCTTCACTCTCTATCTGGGAATCTGAATGTTTTCCTCAACATTTGGCTAACTCTTTGGTCCCCTACTTGGTTTCATCCATCAAATGTGATTTCTGCCTTCTCTGCTGAGCATGTATTACTGATCTCACTGCTGAAACCATTTGTATAAACTTTACAAAATTAATCAGAGAAGAAGGGATGGGGAGAAAGGAAAAAAAAAAAAACGAGCTTGTAGCACACTCACATTGATCACTAGGTCATCTGCTCTCTGACCTGCTTCCTCAGAGTTGTTTCATGCCTCTTGCCTCAGAATCGCATAGACCCTGTTACAAGATTATAGTTCCCCTTAACTGCTCTGTAGATAACAACTTGAACAATATGAAATGTTAAGCTTTTCATTTATTTCAAGTCCTGCTTAACAGTGAAACTACTGATGTCAGCTGGTCTGAAGGACCCAAAAGAAGCTGACTCACTAAAGAATGCAGTTTCTACATCCTGATGATTTTATCCCTCTTATCCTGATCTATCAAGAGGCCCAATTTTTCAGGCCCTCACCCTCCACAATCCCCTTAAAAGCCTCAGCTCAGAACTCCTTGGGAAGACGGATTTGAGGGTCTCCTCCCATTTCCTTGTCAGTGCCCTTTGGTTGTTAAACTCTTTCTCTGCTGCAAACCCTGCAACAAAGAAAATGTATTGTCTGTTACTGCACAGCGGGTGTATGGACCTGTTGGTCCTATAGCACGACCAACACACAAGGTTGCACTTCTATCTTCAGACAAAACAATCCACCTGATTGCATACTTTCACGATTAATCCTACATAGTTCAAATCACATTTCTGCTAATTCTAGTCATCTACAGTACAGATTGATTCTTGGCATTGACATCTATGGCTGAATAATCATAATACTCTATATCCAGCTAAAACAAAAAACTTGCACCAGTAAAACGTTATCCCTAAAGGCAGTTAGATGGCAGAAAGGGCATGTAGAACATCTTCTGATTCCTCAAGTCCTAATGCCTCCCTTGGCTGGATTCCATAGTACATCCTAATTTGCAAGGCTGAAATAAGGTGATTCATTTATTAAGGAAATGAAGCCAATCATTACATTATAATAATTAACTTTTTGAAAATAATTATTTAACTTTAGTTTAAATTTATCAGTCACCAGGGAGTACCTGAATTCTGATTACCATTTTAAAATATTGCTTGGAAGGAATTTCTTCATACAGGTAATCAAATCCATTTTTTCTCTAGTTTGATCATAGTTCCATTACTGGATGAGTTAAGAAGGTCTCATAATTAATTACAGTCTCACAAATACTGTCCATGCAACTTTGCTCTTCAACGATTATTTCCTGGTCTAGAGAAAGAAATCCAACTGTCATAATGACCCAGTAATTGCAATATTTGACTGATATGGAAGGAAAGAAAATTACTCTAATAGGAGTTTCCTGAGTCTCTGGAAGTTTGGCTACATAATGGTATAGGTGTCTTCTAAGTATGGGTATTGGCAATGACAGGATGCTATTCCTTTGAGACTGCAGAATATTTCAAAATAAGTTATGATTGACATATTCTTGAGTTTGCAAAGTTTCTTAATTCTTCATATCTCTTTCCACTTCTTGCTGCTTATGTTCCCTCCTACTTTCAGCCCCTCTCATATCATTTAAACTCTTTTCTCCTAAAAAGATGTAAATATTTCCAAATGATACAAAATTACCTTTGCAGTGTATTCATAGCCATGCAAAAATAGGTAAAAAATGGTTAGAAAAAAAAAAAACTAAAGAAAACAAACATGTTTATAATGGGTTTTGGGTAGGGTTCCTTCTTATTTTAAAAAATTTTCTATAATCAGTAAGCATCCCTTTTGTGGTGATGATAATAATAATATGATGATGATAATCATAATACTAAACCTAATAAGAGTGGAAAGAACATGAGCTCAATAAATTTGATTTAAATTTTTGCCATGCTAAATAATCATAATACCCTATATCCAGCCAAAACAAAAAATTTGCACCAATAAAATCATGAGACCATGAACAAGACCCGTGACAGCCCCAAAGCACTGTTATGTTTCATCCAGTGTGTTACACAATACCTTCCTTCCAGAGCTGCTGCCAGAATTAAATAAAATTATCTCTGTAAAGTCCTTTACATGATACACATTACTTTCCTATACAGTAAAATCTTCACCATAATGAGAGAAGAAATTTCACTGAAAACTAAGCTAAAAACACACTTTCTGAGCAAAAAATATGATGCCTTTGTCTCTGCATAAGCATGCAGTCAGAACGTTAGACACCAAACAGGAAATACCTTTCCAGCTGATTGCATCACCCAAGTCAATCACAGCAATCACAAAGCTTATGACTACAATACCCTGACAGACAGGTGTGGGTGTTATTGGCTTACAGCCATGAGCAAGATTTCAGATTTTTTTTTACCTGGATCCAAGGGAGTCGTGAGACACTGCAATGGTATGTCCAGTTTCTCAAAATCTTGTGAAAATAAAGCCCCTTAAAACTAATAAAGGACATGTTTATGATACATTTGCCATAAAACTAATTAACTGAAGCATCCAAAATCTTCTTGCTGTCAGCACCAGTACGATCTGGTGTAGGAAGTGAACTCTCTGATTCTGTAAGAGAAGTTCTTTCTTTAAGGCTCTCCGTGTTGACATGGTTTGGCTCTGTTTCCCCACCCAAATCTCGTGTTGAATTGCAATCCCCGCATGTGGAGAGAGACGATTTAGGGTATCTGGCGGAAGAAATTTCTAAGCAGCAAAGTACTCAAGAGGTGACCACACTTTTTCTGAAAATGTACAGTTATATGCATTCAAAAAGAGATGATCTGAAATGGGAACTTGGGTTTAAAAGGGAAGCAGAACATAAAAGTTTGGAAAATTTGCAGTCTGAATAAAAGTTTGGAAAATTTGCAGTCTGAATAAAAGTTTGGAAAATTTGCAGTCTGATCACATGGTAGAAAACAAAAACCCATCTTCTGGGGAGAAATTCAATCCGGCTGCAGAAATTTACACAAATAACAAGGAGCTGAATGTTAATAGCCAAGACAATAGCTGCCTAGTGGAACTGTCAGAAGAGGGCCACCGTTGTCCGGATCCCAGGGTGGCAGGTCCACAGACAGCTTGCGTCGTGTACCTGGAAAAACCACAGGCACTCAATGCCAGCCTGTGAAAGCAGCCATGGGGCTGTATCCTGCAGAGCCACAGAGGTGGGGCTGCCCAAGGCTGTGGGAGCTCACCCCTTCCAACACCATGCCCTGGATGTGAGACATGAAGTCAAAGGAGATTATTTTGAAGCTTTAAGATGTAATGACTGCCTTGCTGGGTTTCAGGCTTGCATGGGGCCTATAGCCCCTTTGTTTGGGCCAATTTCTCCCTTTTGGAATGGGAGCATTTACCCAATGTCTGTATCCCCACCCTATCTTGGAAGTCACTACCTTGGTTTTTTAGCCATTTGAGGAACTATGAAAGCTCCACTATAAACCTCAAGTTTGAGATTTCCAGTGAATAAGGTGGTTTATGTAAGAACTTGCAAAAAAACTTCTTTAAAGTATCTCTTGACCAAACATGAGCTTATTTAACAAATATGATCTGAACAGCTCCCACATGGCAAGACATGGAGAGACAACACAAAATTAACGCTGCCCCAATAGTCAATCCCTAACAAATCCTGTCTCTTTCACTTCTACTGTGCAACCTCGTGTTTCATTTACACTGCCATCTCCTTGGTCTAAGCCTTCACCTTCTCTGACTTAGAGTGATGATAGCAGCCTTCTAGCTGGTTTTCTTGTAACTGCTTTTCATCCCGTCTCCAGAATATACATCCTCCAGGAGACCTTCCAAGCTCCTCCCAACTTCGTCTTTGGTGTTTTCCCGCAGTCTCGCCTCTTGCCATTTCTAGTTCTGCATTTCTACTGAACCTGAACTACAGGCGACACGTAGCGCTGTGCTCCGCGCATCCTACCTGCTCAAGCTTTTGGTCTCCTTCGTGTGCCCTTGACCCATGCCTGGCTTGGATAATTCTTTTTCATTGCCCCAAGATTCACTGTATTAATCATGTATTTTCTGCATTCTGATGCTTTGACATCTGGGACCTTGCTGACCTTGGAGGGACCCTCCTCCCAGGGCTGTGCAATTCCTAAAAATAATAACTCACCTGCAAGTGAATCTTTTATATGCAAATCAACCAATCCAGAGTCCACACCCAACCACCTCCCCATTGGGATGTCACTCAAATTCACCGTTTCCCTGCCCTCATCACCCCAGAGCCAGATACCAGACCATTAGGGACAGCCCCTACAACTTAGAGCCTGCTGAAATTACCCAAACTTGCCAACCCTAAGTCTGTTAGTCTTGTTTCACTCATTTCTTCCCCCATAAACCATAATAAAGGTTCTTGCTCACATTTCTCCCTCACTCCCTCTGCCTCCTGCATGACCCTGGTACTTCCCTGAGCGGCCCTGCAAAGCATGGCATAATGTGCCCCTTCTTTGGGGGAATTGTAAGTAATATAACTGTCCAAAAGGTTCAACTTGTCTGCTGCTTAGATAGAGCCAATTGATCAAGACAGGGGAATTGCAACAGAGAAAGAGTTATTCACACAAAGCCAGCTGTGCATGAGACCGGAGTTTTGTTATTACTCACATCAGTCTCTCTGAGCATTCAGGGATCAGAGTTTTTAAGGGTAATTTGGCGAGTGGGGGCCCGGTGAGTCAGGAGTGCTAATTGGTTGGGTCAGAGATGAAATCATAGGCAGTTGAAGCTGCACTCTTGTGCTAAGTCAGGTCCTGGGTGAGGGGTTAAAAAATCAAATGAGCCAGTTTATCAGTCTGGGTGGTACCAGCTGATCCATCAAGTGCAGGATTTGCAAAATAACTCAAGCACTGACCTTAGGTTTTTCAATAGTGATGTTATCTCTAGGAGCAATATGGGAAGGGTCAGAATCTTGTAACCTCCAGCTGCATGACTCCTAAATTATAATTTCTCATCCTGAGGCTAATTGGTTAGCCCTACAGAGGCATTCTAGTCCCCAGGCAGGAAGGGGATTTGTTTTGGGAAAGGGCAGTTATTGTCTTTGTTTCAAAGTTAAACTATAAACTAGGTTTCTCCTAAAGTTTGTTTGGTCTATACCCAGGAGGGAACAAGGACCGCTTAAAGTTGGTTAGGTCAGATCTCTTTCACTATAATAATTGTTTCAGTTATAATCTTGCAGTGGTGGCATCAGTAACAAACTATCCTTTCAATGACAGTTGTCTTCTGATATGCTGGCCTCACTATACTTGAATAATAATAGGATCTACATTTTAAAGTGCTCACCTCCATTATCACCTCCTCTGGGAAACCTATCCAAATCCTTTTTCCCTACAGAGAATGTGATACAGTACATCTCATGTATACGCCCACAGACCCCACACGTGCCCTCGTGAGCACTCCCACCACATTGCAGTGAAATGGGCTGAAAATGTATCAGCTTCCCCTTCAACTGTCTGGCCAGAACTATATCTTGTATATAAACTTATTGCCAGAGCCTAAAATAATGCCTACCCCCTACAATACAGCAGACTTTCCGTGCATGTTTGTTGAATTTAACTGACCTGGAAAATGATCCCTGCCCTCAAAACATCAGTTTGGAGAAAGATACAGAGCAGCAACCAGATTGTCCCAGTGCAGCATGGTAAATACTAAGAAATAAACAAACACAGGCCACTCTGAGAGCTCAGAGGATGCTCGAGGGGCTCTTGACCCATGACACCTTAAAAGGCTTCATTTTGGCTTGACTTTTAGCTTCAAAAGCTGAGAGTACTCGTGCCTTAAACAAAGCCTGTGGATTATTCCACAGTAAATTTAAAAGTACTAATAGAATGGAACATAGTAGCCTCAGAATCAGTTAATTTGGAGGTCTAGACTACTGGATTTGAAGATCTGGCATATTTACAAAGAAATTATTGCATCAGTTAAGTGAGCAATCTCAAATTTCACCTTCTTAATGTCTTTTTACTGTGCCCTGTCTCCTTCCGTCTGCCATTGCTTTGTCATGGGTCATGATGGCCACACGCCTTCCCTGGGTAGGAAGGACCAAAGAGTGATGAAGTGACTGAGTTAAAGTCCAGCTCAGCCATTACTCTCCTACCTTGGACAAGTTATTTAACCTCCCCTGATATTTTTCTCTGTTTAATAAACTATCATTAGTTTATTAAACAACTGATAGTAGCTACCATTCAGGTCATAGTAAGGATTAAATCCACAAATCCATATAACATGACTGGCACACATTAAGAGCTCAGTAAATTTCAGTCATTGCTGTTCTTGCCATATCATCCCCACCGTCTCCTCATCTCCAGCTGCACACATGCCATCAGATCTTTCCTCTCTATGGATGCCTGTCTAACATGTAATCCTGGCCATATTTCTATCCTGCCTTTAAAACTTCTCCCAGAGCTTCTAAAATGAATTCTAAGCTCCTTAATAAGACATCAGAGACCCACAGACAGCCCCCACTAATCTCTGCAGCCTCTTTTCTCATTGCAGTTCCAGCCAACGTGAGCTTCTCTACTTTAGGCTGATGAATACACCAGGCTTTTCCAAAGTTCCACCTGTGCAGTCTAGCTCAGCTGTCACCTTCACCCAGAGGCCCTCACTGCTACCCTCTTCCTACCACGGACAAAAATTGGCAACATTGGCTGGGTGCGGTGGCTCACGCCTGTAATCCCAGCACTTTGGGAGGCCGAGGTGCATGGATCGCCTGAGGTCAGGAATTCGAGACCAGCCAGGCCAACATGGTGAAACCCCATCTCTACTAAAAATACAAAAATTATCCAGGTGTGGTGGTATGGGCCTGTAATCCCAGATACTTAGGAGGATGAGGCAGGAGGATCGCTTGAACCCAGGAGGTGGAAGTTGCAGTGAGCCGAGATCGCACCAGTGCGCTCCAGCCTGGGCAACAAAATGAGACTCTGTTTCCCAAAAAAAAAAAAAAAAAAAGGCAACTTCTCTACTTTACCCTCTACCAATCTCTGTGATAGCACTTTTGACATTTATCAGTATTGATTTATAAACATATGTGCCTTCCCCCAGTAAACTATAAGCTTAAAGAGAAAAGAAGCCATGCCTCACTCATTTTTATGATGCCAGTGCCTGAAATGGTGCCTGAAATATAGGAGCCGCTCACTAATTTCTCGTAGAAATACAAATAAATTAGATGAGTAAAACCAATTAGTGAAAATACCAAAATTCATTTCCTGTTTAATCTACTAGCTCCTTCTGGAAGTTAAACAAACGTAAATAATTTTTATCCTGATCAGGTCTGGGCCTATACAAAGAGAAGATGTGTCGAACTGAAACACTGACTGGGCTTGATTCATTGTATTTTATGTACAAGAGCCAGTGCTTCCCCTTCTGAACCCCCCTTCTCCTACCCAGGCCCCCTCCCTCCCTGGCTCCCATTGCTGCACATAGAATGACAGCATAGATAATTCGATTAAATATATCTTTTGGTTGAATTGATCTTTCTACAGTATGTAAATGCAAGAAAAGAAAAAAACAAAAAAGGCTGATTTAACTGGTCTACACCTTCAGATGCTATTTAATTAAATATTTGGCAGATATCACTGGGATATGGCCACCTTATTGCTCCTTTCATCTTATTTCAACACTACCCATCCCAACTTCTTGTCAAAGTTTGACAAACCGACTCACTGACCTATCACTTTTAGGGAGATAGTCAGAGTTTGTGATTTAATAATTCACTCTACTCTCCAAATACATAATCATTATGTCTTAAAAGCATGTTATTCTGCATTGTAATTTTCCATAAAATTGAAAATGATAGTAAGCTATAATACCAATTGTGGTCAGAGCAAATACAAAAGTCTGGAGCCATGGAGTGCTTCAAGCAAGTAACCCTAAACCAAGGAGGAAATACATGGCTTAATTGGATTTCCATCAGTTACAGTTTAATGCTGAGCTGCTTCTAATCTCTGTGTGTGATAGAATTTTTCATTCTCATTACAATGTTATTATTGTTTATTTTAGATAAGTCTGTAACTGATAGGTATACAAATATATGTTTTAATGCCCTTTAGGCCTCTTAGATAAAAGTACTTACTGGAATGCCTTTCCAATAAACCCTTCATTAAAACTAACTCTTGATATAATCTCATTAAAACTGATTTTCTGAGACAAAAAAACTTCTTGAAAAGACACAGAAAGTCACAGGTTCAATTTTTAAATAAATTATTAGGTTGATTACTTAGATTGTCATCCAAATGTATTATGCAACAAACAAGCTAACTCTGAATACTTAAAAAAAAAAATACAGGAACTGTAATGGAGGCGTATGGAGTTTAATTACTCTGATGGCTTGGGTGGGATTGGAGTAATGCTAAGAAGCCTACTTCCCTAATGAAAGTCTTTGATACCCTTTAGCACTGCTAAATACCTATAGAAATAAGGCTGTTTATCACAGATGCTTCTTGTTTTGTTTGGGATTTTTGTGTGTTTTTCTCTGTTACATAACCCACATGATAATATAATACCTGACTAAGCCCTGTACCACATTACAATGTTTTACTATCAATTTTTGCTGCTTAACTTAACCCCATACTCTGAGAAGGACATTGTCCTTTCTTCAGAAAGAATTTTAAATAATTGTGGTTTTTGGTTGTTTGTTTGTTTTGTTTTGTTTTTGAGACAGTCTGGCTCTGTCACACAGGCTGGAGTACAGTGGCGTGGTCTCGGCTCACTGCAATCTCTGCTGCCTGAGTTCAAGAAATTCTCCTGCCTCAGCCTCTCGAGTAGCTGGGATTACAGACAGGCACGTGCCACCACATCCGGCTAATTTTTGTATTTTTAGTAGAGATGTGGTTTCACCATGTTGGCCAGGCTGGTCTCAAACTCCTGATGTCAAGTCATCCGCCCACCTCGGCTTCCCAAAGTGCTGGGATTACAGGCATGAGCCACCACACCCAGCCAGCTGAGTTTTGAAATTCAGGTCACTTGGCACCAAGGCAACCTGGTAGTTAGTTTGGCTCTGAGGCTGTATACCATTCCTTAAAATCAAACTTCTGCCACGTGATGCACAAGAGAATGCACATCACAACCTTCTAGCTACAGGGCACACACAATGGACCCCAGGTGCTCAGAAATCCATCACCACATTTTTGCCACGCCTATACTTCCCATGGGCTGCTACAAGATTAGCTCCACCCAAGAGTGGCTATTGTTATCATCAGTCCATAGATGAGGAAACTGAGGCTTAGAGAGTTTAAATAACCTATCGTTCTGAGCAAACTATCACAAGGACAGAAAACCAAACACCGCATGTTCTCATTCATAGGTGGGAATTGAACAATGAGAACACTTGGACACAGGGCGGGGAACGTCACACACTGGGGCCTGTCCTGGGGTTGGGGACAGGGGAAGGGATAGCATTAGGAGAAATACCTGATGTAAATGACGAGTTAATGGGTGCAGCAAACCAACATGGCACATGTATACATATGTAACAAACCTGCACGTTGTGCACATGTACCCTAGGACTTAAAGTATAATAAAAATAAAAATAAATAAATAACCTATCAAAGGAAATGCAGCCATTGGAAGAATTGCTAGTACTCTCATTTGAATTTTAAAAATTGGTGTTATTATCATCATCTTTATGTTTATCAGTACTGTAGCTTGTGTAACTTTCACCCTAAGGCCAGAATTGGTTTCTGAATGTCAGTGAAAATATTTGTATTACTTAGAAGGCAGTGTGAATAGTGATCACTGGAGCTATCCAGTGCAGTGGCCCTGCCATTACTTGCCATCAGCCCCTCCCTGACTAGCTTGGGTGTGTGTATCACCTCTTCCTGGGCTACCGTTCAATATGCTCGGCAAGCCTGCTGGAACTCCCCCTGCCTGGGCCAGTGGTGACCTGCCATCCATTTCTGTAGTCTCTAAATGTTGAGCTCTATGTCCTCAGTCGCATCTCATGCAACACCAGCACCTAGGTCCTGCATTAGGAGACCCAGCAAGAAACTTCGTAGTGCAACAGACCCCACTCAAGCAGGGTAATATTTCACATACTTAAATGATGTGAATAAGGTTAAGAGGAGCCAACAAGGAACAGTGAAGCACCCCAGGGCCAGCAACAGCAGGCAGCAGCTCCACCCCTTAGCCTTGAAAGGCAAAAAGAGAGAAAACACTGTAGACCTTGGTGAGGGTGATTGCCATAATTTTAATAGCAGCTGTAGATGTTCTCTCTACTTGGGATCATGGGACAGGACAGAAGGTTTGCCCATCTCAGCTTAGCAGGGAGCGAGCCAGGTGAATACACACTCTCCCTCTCTCTGCTTCCACCTTCTCATCTTCTGAGTGAGGAAGTCATGGAGCAAAGAATCTTGGCTAAAGTATCCCATAGAAGCCAGTTTCTTGGCAAACAGAAGAGCTACCCTCTTCTGGGGTTAGAGATCGAATCTGAAGGACAAAAGACAGTATCACACTTCCATGTACCTTTTCTTCCCTTCAAGACAGATCTAGTTTATATTCTAGGTTTCTCCCCTCTGAACTGATATGTTCCATGGCTTCCTAAAATTCTGTTGAGATAGGCTCACCAACAGGTAGTAGATATTTGTGATTTTTTTTCTATTTGTATCATTTTCTTCCTTTTTTGGGCAATAATACTCCAAAATTATTTTGGAGAGTCATTGTACCCAAATTCCTATTTCATGTGACACGTGGCTAGTGGAAGCACCCCTAGTGGAAGATATTGAGTCCATTTTTATGCATCAAGATCAGACTAACCCAAAAGGAAATATTTTAGTTGTAGCCAAGTCAAGTAAGTCAAAACCAGAGATCAGTTGACATAAAATTCTGGTCAGTTTTGAACTTCAGCTATCAGGAGTTAAGTCCCTCTACTGTTCCCCAGTCATAGCTCTTATATAATTAACCCTCTGCACTGCAGGATGTGGTAAGCCTATTTCCCTTCTAAGACTCTGTGGGCAGAGAATACACTGTTCTTCTTTACATCCCTAACACCTGGCACAATAGCAGACGCTCAATTAACACTTGCGAAATAAACAGAAGGATAAACGAAGACATGAGAAAGTAAATATCATCCTAGAGTTCCCTCTAGAATACAAGCCATCCTCATAGAAACTTCGTTGTTGTCCCTCAGCCTGTGTATCTAATAGTAAGAGAAGAGTGATGATAAAAAGAATAAAGGATAGATGATGACAGAGATTAGCGAATGAGTTTGTGGCTTTGTATGGATAGTGAAATGATTGAAAATTGTATACCTTGGTGAAAACTGAGAAGTTCTCACATTTTAATCACCTCAAGGAAACTACAAACTTGACAGTGAAGAATGCACAAGATTAACCAACAAACAAGGTTAACTAATGAAGAATTATTTTTCTAAGAGAAGAAGAAGAGTACCCCCAACCTCCACAACCTGGACCACCTCTATTGTTTCCTAACATATCCCCTGGTCCACCCAAGTGGTCATTCCCATAACCCCTCCATTCTAATCTTTCTTCTCAAAGCATTGGATGCTTTTCCAAACTGTTTCTTGTATATCCTTCAAGGTCAAGTTCAACTTACAGTCCCTCTGAGGAACTTCCTCTTAACTCACTTCACCTTATTCATTTAGAGCTCAGCAGCGAAAAAGAGGCACTCGTCAAGGACAATTGTCTAAGAGATCATAACAGTGATTCAAAGATAAGATGGCAGAGTCCAATTATGTCAAAGCAGATTCACCTTTATCCATGTATTTGGGCCTCAGTGGAAAATTACATTTATTCAATATTACTCAATGTTTTCTTGCTTTGTTACATTATTGCTTCAACTGCATAATATTTCTCATCCTCAGAACAATAAAGTTTACTTATCAGTTTTTGGAAAGCAGAAAATATATTTTATAATCCTCCTTTATCCTCCCTTTCCCCTATTAAATGTGATAATTTTGCTCAAGCAAGCCACACTAACAACTCAATTGTTTGGTGAGTTTCAGTGGCACTAATGGTGCTATACAAAGAACAGTCACTTAGTATCATGACATCTCCTTCAAAGGATAAGAATGTGCTTCAAGAAGCTTCATTTCACTCAAACTCTATGAACCTATCATCCACAAATGAATTATATATATACACGTATATATATGTGTGTGTATGTGTATATATATGTGTGTGTACATATATATGTATATAATATATATATATGAATTGCTGATAATGTGTAAGTAATGGATGTTAGTCAGGATAGCCTAGGTTATGCTGCCATAGCAAGCAGTCCCCAAAATGCATCTATTTAAAACACACAATTGATTCTCCTTATGCTGTATGCCCCCAGTGGGTTGGTGGGGGTTTTGTAATACTAAAAGATTGGCTTCAGGGAGGCTCCACTATCTTATAGAACACCATCTGTGGTATGCAGCCTCCTCTATTGCTATAACAGGCAAGAGAAAAGGTAGCAAATTGCACTTGGGCTTTTTTATTACTTTAGTGTGAAAAGGAGATGAAGCGTCTCCTGATAGTTCATTAGCCAGAAGTGACTACATGGCCCTCTGTACTTGAAAGAAAACTGAGATTTCATTGTGATTTGAATTGTATTTCTCTAATGACTGTTGATGATGAGCTTTCTTTCTTATGTTTGTTGGCTGCATAAATATCTTCTTCATCTCACGCCAGTTAGAATGGTGATCATTAAAAAGTCAGGAAACAACAGATGCTGGAGAGGATGTGGAGAAATAGGAACACTTTTACACTTTTGGTGGGAGTGTAAATTAGTTCAATCATTGTGGAAGACAGTGTGGCAATTTCTCAAGTATCTGGAACTAGAAATACCATTTGACCCAGCAATCCCAGTACTGGGTATACACCCAAAGGATTAGAAATCATTCTACTATAAAGACACATGCACATGTATGTTTCTTGCGGCACTATTCACAATAGCAAAGACTTGGAACCAGCCCAAATGCCCATCAATTATAGACTGGATAAAGCAAATGTGGCACACATGCACCATGGAATACTATGCAGCCATACAAAAGGATGAGTTTATGTCCTTTGCAGGGACATTGATGTAGCTGGAAACCATCATTCTCAGCAAACTAACACAAGAACAGAAAACCAAATACCACATGTTGTCACACACAAGTGGGAGCTGAACAATGAGAACACATAGACACAGGGAGGGGAACATCACACACCAGGGCTTGTCATGGGGGTGGGGGGCTAGGGGAGGGAGAGCATTAGGAGAAATACCTGATGTAGATGACAGGTTAGTGGGTGCAGCAAACCACCATGGCACGTATATACCTGTGTAACAAACCACCACATTCTGCACATGCACCCCAGAACTTAAAGTATAATTAGAGAGAAAAAAAAAGAAAGAAAATGGAGAAACAAAGAAGAGTCAATAAAATATTTGTTGACTATTACTGTCTTTTCCACTTAGCATAAAAATTGTTCTCAGAATCTTCTAGCTGGTCTTTTATGGCTTAATTTCAGGAACATGGTGGACACTAACCTATAAGAGACTACTAAAGAAAGAAGAACCAAGGAGATGAGAACTACTGACCACTGTTACATGAAATATTCCTTTTCAGCCAATTTCCTTTCTTCTTTTCTCTAGTACATTCACTCTTTCAGAAAGACAAAGATAGGGGGTTTGTCTCCAAAAATGGAGAAATTGGCCCCATCTGAGAATGGGGAATAAATTCTTGGATGGAAATTGTTTAGAGGTATAGTGGGTAGGATATGAACTAAATATTTCTAAATTTCTTCTAGATTGATTTAGCAGCCACTCAGTCAAAATAGCCAGCTAGTGTGCCAGATACTTTGTCTCTGGATGGACAAAATCAAGTAAAACCAGATTCCCACCAAAAGCAAAGGAAATGGGTAAATACACAAAATCAAGTGCACAAGGCATTATCCCAAAATATTGCAAAGAGTTAAGAACTGAAAGAAGAAAAGAGGATCAGATCTGCAGGTGGACATGAAGGTGAGGGTCTAGAAGGACTTCGTAGTGCAAATGACATCGGAAGAAATTTATAAGGTATTATTCCAAGCTTTAGGAAAATGTTCTATTAATTTTTTCAACCTTTCCTGACCACAGTGAACTTATTTCTGAATTCCTCTTTTCATTTATTTGCTTAACAGAAGTGACAGGAACCCATAGGGGTGCTACATTTTCCTGCTTCCAAATCAATTCAGCTTTGCCTTTTCCAGCTGTTGTGCTGAATTTAAGTCTGCAAAGTCAACCTGGAGGCATAGGAAGCCAAGGCAGTTAAATCCTATTCATCTGACTGCTCCTTTCCCATTTGATGGTTGAGTCAGCTTTTAAAATAATGCTTCTCTTATTTGTTATTCTCCTTCTTTAGCACTACTGCCAGCTGTACTTTCCACT
Source organism: Colobus angolensis palliatus (assembly GCF_000951035.1). Taxonomy (NCBI): domain Eukaryota; kingdom Metazoa; phylum Chordata; class Mammalia; order Primates; family Cercopithecidae; genus Colobus; species Colobus angolensis. Next base: position 4,581,989 of record NW_012115155.1, on the reverse strand, counting down.
TCACATGAATTTTGGTCTATTCCAATTTTCCACTTCTCTGACTCTAATCCCACAGTTACAAATGGAATCCCAGGCTACACTAATATCTCTTACTTGCTGGCACTGAAGAGATCAATATTTCAAAATACCATATGTTTTATAGATCAGCTACTGCATGCATACAAATACTGTGATGTTTGAACCATTACAGTGTTTGTAAGTTACATAAACCAGTTGCTGAATAAAGGAAAACTATCTCTCGTGGTTAAATTTCCAAAGGTCATCATGATGGCTGACCAATGAGCCAACTGTTGACATGTCTTTTGCCATGTTTGAGAATATGAGACATGGAAGAGGGTGAGGAATAAAAGAATCACCAAAAATGCCAACACTATGTTGGGTAATTTAATGCTGAACATACTCATTGGCAATCAGACATCTCCGGGATCTTACATGATGTTTTGTTCAATTGCAGCACTCAGTTCCCCAGAGATTTTTGCTACATCCATTCCTTACCTTATTCATTCAGCAACTATTCATTGAGCAACTGTATTTCATGACCCGAACTCTCTTCTAGGGATATAATGACAAATAAATCACTTAAGAGTCTCAAGGTCTATCACAGTAGTAAAATATGTATGTGGGCAATGGAATATGATAAGGAGAATAACAGAAACACATAGTGCCTTGTGAATGGAGAGAAAACCCCAGCCTAAATAAGCCCAGGAGTCTTCCAGGAGGAAGTGAGGCCTGAGCTGTGTGTTGAAGGATGAATAGGAGTTAGTTGGTAAAAAATTTCAAAATGCTTATCTTAGAAAGAACAGCACATGGATGAAGCTGCATGTTTCAATGTGACCAGAGCAATTCATGACAGTGGGCATATATTAGATACAAACAAAAAATAAGAAATGATCTGTGCTCCAAAAATATTAGTTTTAGGAAGGACTATTGAGGGCGGGAACTAACGCTTGTGAATAACCTACTGTGTACATATATGCAGTTGACACTTCCACATATGTTCTTTAGCTTGACCTAAGGACTAACCCTCAAGGAATATTTAAGTAAGGTCCTGCCCTCCTCATTTTGCAAGTAAGGAAACTAGGACACCAAAATATTAAATATTTTTCCTTGAATCTTCGTGAAGTAAATCATAAAATTAGACTACAAGTCTTGGGCCCTAAAGTTTACAAAATAGACCAAAATTCCAACAGAATGATGTATGGAGCCAGACCAAGGGGCATAAATTCTGAGACACAGAAATGTGAAGGAAGGAAAAATGAGCATTCATAGATTGAATATGAAAGACTCGTGTAGTTGATAAAATGTGAACTTGAAATATAGGATAGAAATTCACCAGAGAAGAAAAGAAGGAACACATCTTTACAGGCAAAAAATAAATAGGTGCTTACAAAGTTAAAGTCATTAATTTATGATTGGAGTTAGTTCTCTTGGTGTGCTTTGCCCTTGTCAAAGGACATTGGAGTATTGGAAAAATATTTATTGAGTGCCTATGAGACGTGAGGCCTGTGCCTTATACTTTAGAAGCCCTCTCTCTTTTAACCCCCATAACAAACCAATGAGCCTCAATATTTTCTTATCCTTGAAATCGGAGTGAATTCAAAGAAAAAACACATGTCAAATGCATACACAGTGCAGTGCTTGGCATAGAGTAGATCACTGGTTCGCAGGACCTTCATTTGCAGGTATGGAAACCAGGCCTCAGAGATACCCAATACCCAGCCTTCAATCACACAGCCAGAGGAGAGGAAAAGAGGACTTTCACCCAGGTATGTCCATCACACACTTTCACAGTCTTTCAACGAGCCATACAAACTCCTTTGGCTAGGGTTAAACTGGAGCAGAACTGTTTAATAAACAAAGTATGTACTCAATGAGACAAGAATACACTGTCCATAACAAAAACACTGTGGTTTGATTATTCCTCACCCTCCTTTTCAGAAATCTTGGGCTTCCTGAGATTCCCAACAATTCTGATTGTTTAAAGCATAGATGATAGATAGATAGATGGATAGATAGATAGATAGATAGATAGATAGATAGATAGATAGATAGATAGATGCATAATAAATAGATGTATATACTTTAGTGTAATTTTACTGCCATGCATGACCACTTCCAGGTGCTCTGTATTTTAAACTTTATCTGTAATTTGTATAATTAACAAGTAAACACTTTTAGATAATTTTAGCAACCACTGAGCAGGTGAGGTGTTAGAAGGCTCCTAAAGTCATCACACGCAGACTGTATCCTTTGATTTAGCAAAAGCAAACCATATGTGAGTATCAAAAAACATAAAAGCACCAGGCTCCAAAGAGGCACTGAGGCCATAAAATGAGCCAGTTTTAAAGCAAGAAGAATGACCCCATTAAAAAGGAGTTTTAGAAATTAGGTATGGTAATATGGCCACAGTCCGTAGGAGCACTAGTCAAATGAAAATATATTTAAAGAGTGGTTCTGGCCCCTGTGGTATGTGTACCCTAGGAGAGCCATCACCTCTTTAATAACTTTGCTGTATTTCTTCACCACATTATTGAAAACTGTTTAACGAGCAGTTTCCCTCAGAGAAGACATCAGATTCTCAGAAGCAGTTGCCGTAAGAGATACTCTTTAAACCCTGATGAAATTATGTTTATTCTTTTACATTTCTTCCTGGGGCAGTTGAAATGGCAGTGTTTTCATTTTCTTTTTCTTTTAGAAATATATTTCTGTGTATGGAAAGAAGACATGTTCAAGATAGAAAATTTGAAAATAAGAAAGCATAAAGAGCAGCAGAGATCAATGTGATGTCTCTTTCCAAACACAGAGGTAACTCTCAATATTCTGGCATATTACTTTCTAAATTTGAATTCCTGCATTATTCTTATATGAGTCATATTAAATACATGTATGTTCATCACATTTTTATACTACAGTTTTGTATCTCACTTGGTTTTCTAAATTATCATTATCCCATGTTAATCGTAAGTCATTTTGTAATACAGACAATAGCTGCCTGAATGCTTCAACATCTTCCAGTCTTCTTAACTATTAACATCTACACCTGCTACCAATCATTAACTCTAAGCCTAAGGCAGCTTCTCTTTTCAGCTTACTTTTTGTGTGCGGGTACCATCTCTCTTCCTTCAGCATAGCTCTATGGTTACACTTGTTGACACGAAAGTCAGAGAGCCAGATACCAACTTGCCCATCCACCACCGACTAGCTGTGTGATTTGTGATAAGTCGCTTACACTCCCTAAGCCTCCATATTTTTCTCTCCATGAAATGGATGTGAATCCAGACTAAAAGTTAAAAGGCACAACAAGTGTATAGCATAGTGCTTAGCACAGAGTAGATCATTGGCTTGCATTGACTTGTAAAAGTAGAAAGTCAGGAAAAATAGCAGGATAAATTATATTGATAATGGTAGTTATAACAGCATTTCTCCAAACACTATTAACACAAGATTCTTGAGTATAGTGGACTTTATTTAAAGTCTGAAGATAAATTTACAGCATAAGTCAAGAAAAAATTCGAGCTTATTTCAGACTCTTCCTAGGAATTTTTAGAACATCTCCCAAAGATATTTCTTACTGGCTGTCTTTTCAAATAACAGTATAGCTTTGAATGATTGCAGAAAGCTCTTCTGAATTTTTTCTTCAAAAATTGCCTACATCCCTTTGTATTTTCTATTTTACTTTACTTTCTTCTTTTTTCTTTTTTTTAAGACAGAGTTTCACTCTGTCACCTAGGCTGGAGTGCAGTGGTGCGATCATGGCTCACTGTAACTTAAACCTCCCAACCTCCCAGACTTAAGCAATCTTCCTTCCTCAGCCTCCGAAGCAGCTGAGACTACAAGAAGTGCATCACCATGTATGGATATTTTTTTCTGCAGGGTCTCATTATGTTCCTCAGGCTGGTCTTGCACTCTTAGACTCTAGTGATCCTACTGCCTCATCCTCTCAAAGTGCTGAGACTGTAGACATGAGCCACCAGGCTGGGCTGACAATTCTATTTTCTTTTCTTTGTGGATTATTTCTTTGCACTTCTTATTTCACTCATTTACTGGAGTTTTAGTGCATTTCTTTTTTATTTATAGGTGTTATTTTTATGTCATATTACATATTACACATTATATTATAATTGAATATTTTAGTATTCCATTTTTATTTCATTATTGATAGTTTAGTAACTATAATTTCTTTGCAATATCACTAGTGGTTTTACCGGAAATTACAGCATGTATCTTAAACATAAAATAATCCACTTGGTCTTGATATTTTACTACCTCATGTAAAAATTGTAGAAACCTAATATGGTTCAATTCACCACCATCATCCTTAGCACTATAATTGTCAGACACATTATGTCTATAAACATTATGAACTCCATACTATGGTGTTGTAATTGTTGCTTTAAACAGTCATGATTATTTTTGGAAAATTAAGAAAATAAAAAAATCCTAAGTCTTTTATATTTACTTACATATTTTACCTTTTCAGTGATTTGGTTCCTCACAGAGATTATGGTATAGTTTCTCTTCAGCCTGAAAAATATAACTTCCTTTAGCTTTTCTTATACAATAAATCAGCTAATGACAAGTTTCCTCAGTTTATTTTTGTTTACAATATATATTTTATTCTTTTTTATCGATAAATAATAGTTGTATACATCAAAAATGTCTATTTCATCTTTGTTTTGGAAAGATGGTTTTGCTGAATGTAGAATTCTCTGTAGTCAGTGTTTGTCATTTAGCACTGCAAAGATGTGTTCCATTTACTTTGTCCTCCATTGTTGCTGATGAGAAGTCAGTCACCATTTGTATCATTGTACCATGTGTAATGTGACAGTTTTCTTTAGTGGCTTTCAAGGTTACCTTTTTATCTTTGTATTTCAGCAGTTTCACTGTGATGTTCCTGGTGTTTTCTTTACATTTATCTTGCGTAAGTCTCACTAAACATAAGTTAAAAGTTTTCAAGCATTTAAAAGAAAATTTCCTTTGCCTCTCTTTCTGGGACTTCATTACACATAGATTACTGCTTGGTAGTCTCACATGTCGCTACAGTTCTGTTCATATTTGTTCACTTTTTTTTCTTTCCAGATTTTACATTAGATATTTTCTTTTGATCTACCTTCAAGTTTAATAGTTTCTTCTGCTGTTAAATTCTTCTAGTAAAATTGTATTTCTGTTTCTACACTTTCCAGCTTTAGAATTTGAGTTGGTATTTTTCTCTGCAATTTCTATTCATCTGCTAAGATTACCCATCCATTGGTTTATTATATGTATAACATTCTTAAGTTTTTGAACATACTTATAGTAACTACTTTAAAAGTTCTCTGATAATTGCAGCATCTGGGTTGCCTCAAGCTAGTTTATACTGACTGGTTTTTTTTTTTCTTTTCTTGAGTATGGATAACATTTTCCTTGTTCTCAGCATGTTGAGTGATTTTTAAATTGAATCTACACATTATAAATGACACATTTGTGAAGACTCTGGAATCTTTCATATTCTTCTAAACAATAATTTTTGGTCTAGAATATAGTCAGTTTGACTATACTCAAAGTCCAGACCCCAGTTCCCCTGTGGTAAAAATCAGCTGAAATCTCCCCTTAGTTCTTGATATGGTTTAGCTCTGTGTCCCCCACCTAAACCTCATCTAGCATTGTAATCCTCATGTGTCAAGAGAGGAAAGTGGTGGGAGGTGATTGAATCATGGGGGCAGTTTCCCCCATGCTGTTCTCATGACTGTGAGTGAGTTCTCATGAGATTTGATGGTTTTAAAAGCATGACACTCTCTCTCTCTCTCTCCAGCCATCATGTAAGACGTGCCTTGCTTCCTTTTCTCCTATTGCCATGATTGTAAGTTTCCTGAGGCCTCCCCAGCCATGTGCAACTGTGAGCCAATTAAACCTCTTTTCTTCATAAATGACCCAGTCTCATGTAGCTTTTTATGTAAGTGTGAAAATGAACTAATACAGAAAATTGGTACAGAAAATTTGGGGCACTGCTATAAAGATACCTGAAAATGTGGATGCAGTTTTGGAACTGGGTAACAGGGAGACACTGGAACAGTTTGGAGGACTCAGAAGAAGACAGGAAGATGTCAAATGTTTAGAACTTTACAGAGACTTGTTGATTTGTTTTGACAAAGGTGCTGATAGTGACATGAGCAATAAAATCAAGGCTGAGATGGTCTCAGATGGAGATGAGGAACTTATTGGGAACTGGAGTAAAGGTCACTCCTGCTATGTTTTAGCAAATAGACTGATGGCATTTTGCCTTTGCCCTGGAGATCGTAGAACATTGAACTTGAGAGAGATGATTTAGGGTATCTGGCAGAAGAAATTTCTAAGCAGCAAAGCATTCAAGAGGAGACCTCACTTTTTCTGAAAGCATAAAGTCATATGCATTCACAAAGAGATGATACACAAAATGGGAACTTACGTTTAAAAGGGAAGCGGAACATAAAAGTTTGGAAAATTTGCAGTCTGACCATGTGGTAGAAAACAAAAATCCATTTTCTGGGGAGAAATTCAAGCCATCTGTAGAAATTTGCATAAATAACAAGGAGCCAAATGTTAATAGCCAAGATAATGGGGAAAATGTCTCCAGGGCATTTCAGAGATCTTCATAGCAATTCCTCTCATCGCCGGCCCAGAGGCTTAGGAAAGAAAAATGGTTTTGTGGGCTGGGCCCAGGGCCATGCTGCTATGTGCAGCCTTGGGACACGGTGTCCTGTGTCTCAGCTGCTCCAGCTCCAGCCATGGCTAACAGAGGCCAATGTACAGCTCATGCCATTGCTTCAGATATTGCAAGCCCCAAGCCTTGGTGGCTTCCACGTGGTGTTGGCCCTGTGGGTGCACAGAAGAGTTGAGGTGTGGGAACCTCTGCCTAGGTTTCAGAGGATGTATGGAAACATCTGGATGTTCAGGCAAAAGTTTGCTGCAGGGACAGATTCTGCATGGAGAACCTCTAGTAGGGCAATGCAGAGGGGAAATGTGGGGTTGGAGCTCCCACACAGAGTCCCCACCGGGACACTGCCTAGTGGAGCTGTGACAAGAGGGCCACCATTGTCCAGATCCCACAGTGGTAGATCCGCTAACAATTTGCACTGTAAGCCTGGAAAAGCCATAGGCACTCAGCACCAGCCCATGAAAGCATCCACAGGAGAGCAGCCATGGGGGCTATACTCTGCAGATCTGAGCTGCCTAAGACCTTGGGATCCCACCTCTTCCATCAGCATGCCCTGGATATAAGACATTAATCAAAGGAGGTTAGTTTGGAGCTTTAAGATGTAATGACTGCCCTGATGAGTTTTGGACTTGCATGAGACCTGTAGCTTCTTTGTTTTCGCCAATTTCTCCCATTTGGAATGGGAGCATCTACCCAATGCCTGCATCCACATTGTAACTTGGAAGTAACTAACTTGCTTTTGATTTTGCAGGCTCATAGGTGGAAGGGACTTTCCTTGTTTCAGATAAGGCTTTGGACTTGAAAAATGGGTTAATGCTAGATGAGTTAAGACTTTGGGTGACTGTTGGGAAGGCATGACTGCATTTTAAAATGTGAGAAGAACACGAGATTTGGGAGGGGCCAGGAGTGAAATGATGTGGTTTGGCTCTGTATCCCCACCCAAATATCATCTAGAATGATAACCCCCACAAGTTGAGGGAAGAGCCTTCTGGGAGGCGATTGAATCATAGAGGCAGTTTCCTCCATGCTGTTCTCATGATAGTGAGTGACTTCTCACAAGATTTGATGGTTTTAAAAGTGTGGCACTTCCCCCCCGTCACTCTCTCTCTTGCTGCCATGTAAGACATGCCTTGCTTTCCCTTCACCTTCTACCATGATTTTAAGTTTCCTGAGGCCTCCCCAACCATGTGGAACTGTGAGTCAATTAAACCTCTTTTCTTTATAAATAACCCCATCTCAGGTAATTCTTTATAACAATGTGAAAACAGAATAATACAGTTTCTTTAGTTTCCAGTTGCTGTATTTTTTTTTAAGAAATCCCCCTGCAAAGTCTCCCCCTTGCAGGCAGAGTTCTTGGGTGGATTTTGTTAGTAAATTATTGAGTTAACACTCTCTGTGGTAGCCTTTCTTCCAGGTACTCTCCTAAAACTTGGTCATTGTTCTGTTAGCCTGAACTGTATCCTCTGACACCTCACACCAATAAGGCAGTAGCTCTCTGCAGATGAGGCAGCATGCAAACTGAGTATGGGGCAGTAGAGGCTTAGGGGGCCTTTAGGCCTAAAGCTGCCAATTTTCCAACTTCATTCCTTTTTCTCCATATTTGCTCTTGAGAGCCTTTAAATAGTTGTATTTTTCAAATATGTTTTCTATATTTTAAAAATATAGACAGGTTGTTTCAAACAAGCCACTCTGCCATTATCAGAAATCATATGTCTTATGTGACTATTAAGTTTTTTCTTCCTCTAGTCCTTCTATGCTTGAGTTCCACTGAAGAGTCACTTTCTCATATGTGAAAGAATATTCTTTGCTGATCAGTGTGTGGACTTTTTTCTCCTGCTAGAGTCTCAAAAAACAATGCAGCTATGTAATTGCTACAATTTATTAACTTTAACTCACTTTTACCTCCCAAAATTGCAGAAAGTCATCAGAATTTATTTTTCATGTCTAGTAGTCAGCAAGGAGGATGGGAAAACTGTGAAAAGGAAAAAATTGTTTTGAAATCAATTCTGTCCTCTTCACAGCTAACTATTGCAAAAGTTCAATAGTCTCTTTCATTTTACTTTCTTAAATAACCACTTCTTCTCTTACTGAGAAGAACCTATTGCCCAGAATCTGTCCTTTCTATTGAACCTGGAGGCTGTTTCTGAATATCTAGAGTCTTCATGGTCTTCAATGTTCAGCCACCATTTTATGCTTTAACAAAAATTTCTTGGTTGGAAAATATTTGAGAACATAAACTGTTCACCAGTGTACCTGTTCTTAAATTCATACTTTTTTGAATTCTGGTGAGTTCTATTCTCATACAAAGTTGAAACCAATAATACAGAAAATATTATTTTGGGAAGGAAAGGGAAAGTAAGAGTTGAAAGCTAGAATTTATAAATGTCAGGAAGTTAGAACAGAAGACACTTGGGTATGTAAATAGATATTCAATATATTAAATTCAGATAATAATATTTGAGTTCTTCAGAAGTATCTGGCCTATAGTAGGTGTTAAATAATTATTTGTTAAAGGAAAATTATTTATTTAAACTAGTGAATGATAGAGTGTCTTTATTCATGCTATATACTGTGATTCATTTGAAAGACATTTTTATTTAACTTTTCTAGGAAGAGAGACTAAAAGTTTGTATCACAACCTCTGAGACTGCCTCCAACTCTAAAATATGTATGTATCTATCTCTCTATCTATCTATCTATCTATCTATCTAGCATATATCATCTATCTATATATGATTGTGTGTTTCTAGATCAAAACAAGCTTGACAAGGCCTCCTCCAGGCATGCCATGATAAGTCTTTGCCCATCTCTATGACAACACTTCACACTGTTTTGTAATAATTTATAGAGTTGTCACCTCCATCAGACAGTGAACTGAAGGATGAGAGCAGTGCTATAATCATTTCAGAAGATCTCAGCCATAATTACTGCCTGCTATACACAGTAGAAACTCAGAAAATGATATGGGTACATGTGAGACTTTTTGTACATAAATGAATGGTTTACTTTTTATGTAAATTATCATCAAAGGTTTTTTTCTGTATCATATTAATATGCAAAATTAGACCGCTATTGAGAATGTACAGTTTCAACACTAATTTATTGGCTGCCTCTTAAGGGCCAGGTGCTAAAAGGGCACAGAAGATGTAAAAATGAGGACATATGTCCATGTGCTAATAGCACTTACAGAGGAACAACGGCTTCTGTTGCCTATTTTCATGTTAAGCAAAAATTGGCACAGGAAGTAAGGCTACTATGACTGGAATCTCCTTTGGAATTCTTAAGATTAATATAATAGTCATAAATAGTCATACTAGTCTTTTTTAATATTTGATTGTTTTAAATGTAATTTCTACTTAAATATTTATGGCTAAGATATATCAGCAGGCAATGCCCTTAGGCTAAGACTTTCTGAGGGTTGTTTTCAATATCTACTTTTAATCCACAAGCCAATAGAATACCAGGAATTATTGTTCACCACATTCTGCAATATTCAATTATGATAGATTTATTTCCAAAATATAAATTGTAACATCTCAATTTTACCATAAGATGAACCAGATGAAGTAAGTAAGGCACACATGGTTGGCACATAGGAAAAAAAATTGATGTCTCTTCTTATTTCTAGGATTTGGTAAAAGAATAACGGATTTATACAATGAGTCAAGATTGCCCAAAGACAACTTTTAGATTACTGAATTGCATAAAGAAATGACTAGTTGCTTAGGTGATAAGCTCTGCTCTGTAGAAAGAAGTAGCACCAATTCAGTAAACTCAAGGAAGCAGAACGCATTGGAGCACCTAACCAAAGTGAAGTTAGGAAACAAGTGTTAGAATTTAAAATTCTGGAGAAGAGAGAATTGGGTCATTCTTATATTTTCTAGAACCAAAGACACAGCAGAATGTGAAATATCCCACTCACATCTGCCGCCTCATAGCCACTGCCCGTGTCTCTTCTAGTGTAGGTCTAGCTCCATTGTTTTAATCTGGACAATTTTAGGAACGTGTTAGCTCAGTTCTTTGTCTGCAGTCTCAGCTTCCTCTTGTATGTACTCCAGAGACCCACCAGAGTGGAAGGAACATGTCGTTTTCATGCTCAAGTTCCTTCAGCAACTCCATCGGAGAACCAAGCCCAAAGACAGCCTGGCATTTAAATCTTTTTATACATTCCCTCTTTGCAAGATCTTTAAAAATAGCAACATTAATAATAATAATAACAGCAACTATATTCTGTGCATATTGTTGAGACATTTCACATGGCCACATTTAAACACTTTTCTGTTTGCTGTTTCACTATATTTGCAGCCCTTGCAACACAGATAAGTTTTTTCTATCAGTTCTATAAACAATATTACACAAAGTGTCTAGCAGTGACTGGATTAATTAAGGGGCCACCAAGTTCCAAGGCAATTTAAGAAAGAATTTTAACGCTGCCATGAAATCCAAAGCACTTGTTCACGTTTAACAAGCTGTGCAGTGAAGGAAAGGCGATGAAATTTGGCACTGCAAGGGATGGAACAGACACTTTTTTTTCACCCGAATGATCACTAGATGCGGTAAAAACAGAAAACTCTTTTTAGCTTTTTTATTTTTTAAGACAAAGTGATGGGAGATCTTGTGTTTCTGCCTAATGCTAATTTTCTGACTCAAAATGACCAAATCACTTTTCAGGGCTAGTGAAATTGTTCAATGGAATGTCATTATGCTGGGAAATGAAATTAATGTGCGGTCCAAAAGTAAAATCGACTTTCTGTAAAAATAGGGTGTTGGTAGACTCTAAAAGGATGTTTTAAAAGGATAAAATGACAGCAACCCCAAGACATTTTAAAAATGCAGTAATGTAGTTATTCTGATCATTTTTTTCTTCTTAAAATGTTTTTCCACATATATTTGGATCAAATGTGCACAATTATATTTTATTATTATTTTACATTTCCTTGTACATTCCAAATGGAGACTGTGTTCATTCCTTTACCCATACCATGAGCTAGCCCGAAACATTCAAACACCACACACTCATCTCCTACAAAGATCAGTTATAACCACCACATTGCACTCAAAATAATTTCTCAGGAAATCCTTGCTTGTTTGTAAACCTGTTTTAACTAAGATTCTGTTTCCACCCACTCCAAAATCTGGGAGTAGTGGCTTCCAGCTTGATCTTGTAGCCCTTCCAGACTTAGTGTTGACCCCTTATCTACTGGTAGCCATTCCCTTTCTGTACAGATAGCAGCTCTGCCCAACTCCCTTGACCTTCTATTGTTTGAAGAAGAAAGTGTCCCCTCTAATGTCAACACTGAGTCGCATGTTGCTGTAATAAATGTAACTGTAAGATTCTTTGTCCTCAATGTAGCTTTGACATGGTTGATCACTCCCTGCTCTTTGATAGTCTCCAGTTATTTGACTTCTGGGATGTCGCCCTCTCTGGATTCTCCCCCTATCCACCTTGACTGTTACTTCTATATCTTTTTTTGCTGGTTCTACCTCATCTCCTTGACTCAGTCTGGGACATCTTTTCTTTTCTCAATGTACTCACCTTCTTCATGGTGCCATCAGTCTCATAGTATTAAAATCTATCTATAGGCTTGTGTCTCCCAAATGGTGACTCTCCTTTCTAGTCTTTTCCCCTGGACTGGAGTTTCCAGTTGTCTGCTTTACATCCCCACACAGATATCTAATAAACATCTTAAATCTAGCATGTCCCAAATGGAGTTCTTTCCAGCCTTCTGCATCTCAGTTTTGGCAACTCCATCATTTGCACCACTCAGATCCAGTCATCTGTGATTCTTCTCTTACTCTCCCACTCCACATCAAATCTCCCATCATGCCAATGTCACCGTCAAAATACATGCACAGTGGAAGACTTCTCATGACTTCCACTGCTACCAGCCTGCAACGAGCCAGCACCATCACTGTCACAGATTATGGAAACACCTTCTTCTTTCTGCTTCTGCCTTTGTGATCTATATTCTGCCTACCATCCTAACTTTTCATTTATTCTTAACACTGCTATCAAAATAGGTTATATCATCTCACATCCCCTATTACACCCCTTCTGTAGCTTCCTGTGTTATTTCAAGGGAAAACTAAAACCATTACAATAGACTGCTAGGTTCTACACAATCTGCATCTCTCCACTGCCCTGACTTGTATAACTCTCACTACAAACCCTCCACTGGCCTACACTGGCTGGCTTGCTGCTCCCAAAGCCTGTGCATCCTACTTCTACCTCAGAGCCTGCTACAATCTGAATGTTTGTGCCCGCGCGAAATTTATATATTGAAATCTAATCACCATTGTGACAGTATCAGAAGGTGGAGCCTTTGAGGGATGATTAGGTCTTGAGGGCTCCACCTTCATGAATGGAATAATCACCCTTAAGAAAGAGGCCACAGAGAGCTGTCTTGCCACTTCCACCATGTAAGACACAGCATAAAGGCTCCATCTGTGAAACGGAAAGCCACCCTTAACAGACACTCCATGTGCCAGTGCCTTGACTCTGGACTTCCCAGCCTCTGGAAGAGAAATCATTTTCTGTCGTTTAAACCATTCAGTCTATGGTAGCTTTGTTATGACGGCCCAAGAGGACTAAGACAGAGTTTTTGCACTTGCTGTTTCCTCTGCTGGACCACATTCCCTGGCTAATTTCCATTCCACCATGTTGCTACTTCTCTCAGTAACCCTACATCTTACTCCAATATTGCCTTCTCAGCGAGTTCTTCCATTACCACCTCTAAAATCAGACTGCCTCCAGTGCTCCCTCTTCTCATGGTCTGCTTAGTTCTCTCTACAGCACATCTCACATATTATATATTTTAGCTTTTTTTTTTGCTTTTGATTCTCTGCCTCCTTCTACCAGAACACAAACTCCATGGAACAGGGAATATCGTCTGCGTCCTCATGGTTGGATCCCTTATGGTCTAGACTAGTGCCGGCTACATAGGTGCTCAGTAAATGTTTCTTGATTGGATGAAAGAACAGAACCACCCTATCTTGGTCTCAGATGTACAAGCTTGCCATCTGCTAATCTGCCATGAGCAATTGAATCCAAATTAACATTTATATAAGCACCAATTATATTTGAGATGAATAAGACAAAAATCCTTGCCCTAAAGAAAATGGCAGTTTAGCAAGAAGATAACTGGTAGTAATAACAATAATAATAACAAAGATAACAGTTTTCATTTATCAGTTGTCTAATATATGCTAGGAACCGAATGAGGTTGTAATTCCTTTGCATCTAGCAACTCAGCTGCAGGATCAAAGGAGAGTCAAAGGAGGGAAGGAAGGCTTCAGATCTGGGCCATATGAATGCCTATATATGTATAGCATGGTGTGAAAAAAAAAAAGGGTATATTGCCTAAAACATTCACATCAAAAGATGAATTTAGGCTTTGTACTTGAAGACATAGAGGGGCAGCACAGCGAAGCACATCAGTGTGAGGTTCAGGTGGTAGACCACCACATTCCAATACTTCCTCTGCCACTAGGTACGTGAGCTGGAGGAAGTCTTTTAACCTCTCTGGCCCCTGTCTTCTCATTTGTCAAAGCGGGAAACAATAGTCCTCACTACCTGTTTAAGGGGAAGAGGTACAATTAAATAAGTTAATATGAAAAAAAAAAAAAACATGTAAATACGTCCTTGACACCTAGTGAGGACTGCATCATGATCAATTATCATTCTTTATAAGCAGCAAGTGCTTCATCCATTTATTCACTGAACACATGTGGGGCACTAGCTTCACCATGAAGAGTGGTTTCTGCCCTCAGGGGCTGGCAGTGTAGGGAGAGGGACCAGGAGGTAACAGCAAATGCAGTGCAGCTTTGTCTGGTGAGCACAGGCCAAACAAAGGGCAGGGCCCATGGTCCAAGGTCGACAGCAGGGCTTCCAGGAGGTGGTGTCTGTGGAGGAAACGTGAGGATTCTTCTGGTGGGTGGAAGTGAGGGTTGGTAAAGAATTTCCAGGCAGAAGGAACAGGAGCAGAGTCAATAAAGACACTAGGGGAACAGCCTGAGTTTCAGTCTCATATGGCTTAAAGAAATGAATGTCATAAAATATTAAAATATGAATTACAACATTAATGTGTCAATGTCAAATCTAGTGAACATGGAATTAAACCCAAGAACCTGTGCCTAGAAGAAAAGAAAGAGAATAAAGATATACGGGCCAGAAGGTCCTCCAGGACTTTACCTCTGAGCTTCCTGACAACCAAAATAAAGATGGTATTGTACAACACGATGACTATAGTTAATAACAATGTAAAAAATGCAATAAGAAAATAAAATGAAAATGGTAACAGAATTTATTTGGTAGGTTTTTCAATGCTCATGAAGATAAATCATGACAGTTCTTAAGAGGAAGCAAAATTTTACCTAGCACTCAGTTTTGGAAGACATGTCCTACATAAAACTTAAAAGGAACACAAGCAGTGTTGTAGATGGCAATGCTAACCACAGTTCAGTATGAAAAGCAAGTGTAAGCCTCAAAAGGCAGTTTTTTCTGATGCCTCAATGGAAGTTGAGGGCATAATACTGAACCACAACTGAGTGAAAGTCATCTGAGGGAGAAAAAAAATGTGTTGCTTGCACTGTTTCTTTATCATCTCCTTAGACTCCCAGCCCACAGTTCACTCAGGCATAACAAGTGGAGGATGTTAGAGCTTCCCGACCCTCCCCTTCCCACCAGACCTTTTCAATTCCTGCCATGTTTTCTTAAGCCCATTGAGTGGCCAGTTTGTCAGTTTCATTAACTTGGTTCTAACCAACAGGCACTTACAAAATATCTTGTCAATGTTTCTTAAACACATTTCCAACCGGAAACATTTTTGTATTTGTTTTTGGTTAGTTTTTAGGTTGTGAAAATCCAAGACCTACACTATATTAAGCTACTGAAGAGAAAGTGCTACTATTCCGAGGATATAGGGGCAGGCTGCTGGACAAGAGATGGGAAAGAACTGGAGTGTTGAGCTGCTCATCTCCTCTGGGTCTCTCTCTCCTCTTTTCCAGCCTCAGTTTCTCTCTGCATGGCTGCTCCTTTTCCTCCATCTTTCTCCATTTCCTCACCCTGTAGTCAATATCTTGTCTCCTTCCTCAGTTTACATGTCAGAATTTGCTGGCCAGGGCCCGAAAGGAACTTTCTGACTTCATGCACACGGCCGTGGTGTCTCAGTATTTCTCAACTCAGAGCACCAGGAAAATCTGACTGACCCAGCTTAGCTACACAAGCTGGGTCTCGCAAGTCATATATCTCCGGTAGGCTGCTTCTGCACACCTCTGGGCCAACCATGAGCAGCCGTGGTGAGACACGGAGAAACATACTGCACATCTGGTCTCTATCAACAAAGTGCTAATCTCTACCTAGACATTAGAAGAAAGGATGATCCACATCAGAAAGCCCCTCCCAAAAGAGGGATCAGTTAGAGAAGCTGTGGCATTATGGAACATAAGGTGCAGAACCTGAAGCCAGAAGGATCTTTCAGAACCTTTTACATCTCACTGTGAATGAGGCTGCTGCCAATGTTATCCATGCATAAGGCATATGCTTTAAGAGGAATAATTAAGCTTATTCTATCCATGCCCATTTATTTATCCTTTTGGTAATAAACTGTTCCTTAATTCATCCTGTCGTGTTAGAACGACTGTGCTGATGTGGAGAAATAGAGTGTATTTGAATTACTGGATCATTTTCATTTGGCTCTTTGTTCAAATAATCTTCTTTTGTTTTCAAATAATTATAAATTATAGAAGAAACATTTCATTAAAACCTTAATGTGAGGAGAAACCAGTGTTAATCTGTAAATATATACATATATCTTTATCTCAATTGTATCTACTATCAGTAAGTGGGTGCCATGGAAACCTTTCCTTACCCAACTTACATTGGAAAAATGTAAAAAGAAATTGATGGCTTAGAAAACAGAGCTTCCCATCCTAAAACTGTGGTGAAAACTCAATTTTAGTTTTGATGACAAAAGAGTTCAAAGAACTCTACACCTCATCAGTTCAGGCCAACTTTTGCCTTGCTTCTTTCTGTCTCCAAAAGCTGTTCTTCCAGAGTTTTAACCAAAAGGTACCCAATTAAATTCACTGCTGATTGGAGCAACAGTGTTTCTGTTCAAGTATAGACATCTGAGGCTGTCAAATAAACCCATTATTCTAGAGGATGACAATGACCTCATAGATTCACCACTGAATAAATACAATCTACCACAAGAGTATTACTGGTTCCAAAAAGCCACTTCAAGCCACCTGCAAGACTACAGATTCTACTTTGGAAACTACTTGTAGGGGAAAAAAAATGGAGCCAGAGGATCACTTAGTAGTAACACAGACCCAATTTTAAATTGCATTCAAGGAACTCCATTTTGATACAAAGTGCTATTTTATGGGGAAATAAAATCGAAAACTCAGAAAAACCTATGAGGAGAAAGAACTAGGATTTTTGGCTTGAGCCAAACTACAGATGAATCTAACTAGTGAGTCCAGGCTTTTGTGCAGTATTTGCCTCTGCTCTCAACATGCTCACCACCAACCAGCCTCTTGTTTCGCAATTTGTTCATCCCTTCTTTCTTTCCCATTGGAGACTTACACATCCCAGTTTCATGTTAAGACGTTCTGTCAATCATGTGTATGTTCATCGGGGTTAATTTTAATCAGTGAGTGCTCTTCATGCTGAAGTTTTCATTCTAGGTTTTATACTGAGTTGCACAAAGAAAAAAAAATGCCATTAGCTTTCCAAGAAATTCTGATATTAGCATTGCGTATGAATGGAAAAATGTGATGGACACCTAAAAATTGCATGACATAATAATGCTACTTATTTAATATGAGAGGTGCTATGTGGCACACTCTATTCAAAGAATCTCTTACATCTCACAATAACCCTGCCCATGTACCCTGTCTTCCTCCATATAGGTAAGAAGTGGAGGCTTAGAAAGACTGAAGCTGATTTTCAGGTTTCAAAGCAGCTATTAGGTAGTAGATGTGGGGTTTGAATATTGGCCTATCTGACTTTATAGCCCAAATTCCGACTATCTAATATTACAATAGCTTCTCCTCCAATCTTTGACCTCTTAATTCATCTTCCACACTGCCATGTGAATATTCCACATTTCTATCTGACCATTTGAGACTTCATTGCTTAAAATTCACCAATGATTTCCAACCATTTGTGTGCTTCTTAACAAAGCCTGCAAGGCCACGCATGAATCAGCTCTCTTTTGCTCTCTTGCATCATTTCCCTTGCTCTCTTACAGTTGCGATCTCTAAGCACTAAACTCATTGAATTAAAACAGCAGGATTTTAAGAAGTATTATTGATCGCATGGCCTCCATACACCATAGGAGTAGAGTAATAGTCCCAACTAAGCCTGATTTCACAGAGAGTAGGCTTAATATATGTTTCAGTATTAACATACCTTCACAAGAACCATCTTACTAAAATGCTTCCACTCCAACAGTGGGAATCCCTCCATCAGCATGCTATGGGAGGAAGTGGAGTTCAGTATTGGGAGAGACTCCAGCCCTTTGTGTTGGCCCTTTGTGTTCTTTGCTGGTGGTATTGTCTCATTTTTTAATATTCTAAGTAGGAAATAAATGTACTCCAAGAAGTTCCATAAAGTTCCATGCCCAACCTTAAAAATTGTAGATATAAATACTTCAGATACAATGAAGCATGTATTATTTATCTTTTCTATGTATAGGCATGTTTAGATCCAGGGTTTGGATTTGTTAAATGCTTGACAATTAACCAAACAGAAAAGAAGCAAAGAAAAGCTATGATGTCAACAGCCATTTAAAGCCATCCTCTTGCTTACAGATATTCCTCTGCAATAAATAGTGAAGGCAGCATAGCAAGAAAGCTTTCTGCCCTTCGAATTCCATTATCATAGTAGACTAACCTATAAATATTAATTTTTTTTGTTTTTGTTTGGTTTTGTTTTGTTTTTGAGATGGAGTCTCACTCTTGCCAGGTTGGAGTGCAGTGGCGCGATCTCGGCTCACTGCAACTGCCACCTCCCAGATTCAAGTGATTCTCCTGCCTTAGCCTCCCTAGTAGCTGGGACTACAGGTGTGCGCCACCACGCCCAGCTAATTTTTGTATTTTTAGTACAAAAAATACACTTGCCTCGGCCTGCCTCGGCCTCCCAAAGTGCTGGGATTATAGGCGTGAGTCACTCTGCCCGGCCAAATATTAGTGTTATACAAAAGAAAACCTCCTTCAAGAGGAAGAAGAAGAAAGGAGAAAGGAGAAAGAAGAAGAAGAAAAAGAAGAACAGGAAGACGAAGAAGGAGGAGGAGAAGGGGGGAGGGGAGGAGGGGAGGAAGAGGAGAAGGGGAGGAGGAGGGGAAGAAGAGGAGGGGAGCAGGGGGAGAAGAAGGAGGAAGAGGGGGAGAAGAGGGAGGAAGAGGAGGAGGAAGAAGGAGGTAGAAGCAGCCTGAACCTCAGGATGGTCCAATGATTAATTCTGTATATTCCTAAGTAATTTATGCTTGCCTCGGTCCTCATGTTACTTTGTTAAAAATCTGGTTATGTGACCAACTCCCTCACAAGATGACAAGCTCTGCAGACGAAGAGATGATGAGTTGAGCTGGGTGATGGAGTAAGAGCTATTTACTAGATTGTGACACTGAACCTCTGTATGCCTTATACACCTTATCTGTAAATGAGAATAATAATTTCACCCACTAAATAGAGTGCTGTGGAACTTTGGTAAAATAATATATTTATATAAAACCTTGAAATAGCATCTGGAACATAATAATATATGCTTGATAAGTGTTAGAAATTTACAAGGAGAAAATTAAAATTTTCATGTGATCTTCTATTCTATCTCAGTATCAGCAGTAACTCTCTGCAGTCTGACATGGTCAGATCATATGCATGATATTTGTCCACAAAACTGATTATGGAAAAACAGAGCACTCAATAAATTGTAGTGTGACCTTGCTTAGAAATAGAGAAGCAGTTTGCAGTGTCTACCAGCAACATCAACTAGTTGGATGACAACAGACTTGGCAAAGTGGACTCCAGCAATCTTTTCTAAATGTTTGTCCACATACCGGCACCAAAAGAGATAATGTTTTCACTGACCTCTATTAAACAGGAAATGGAATAAATTAAGTGATGTTTTCAGAAAGCTGAATTTATTCAAAGAACCATTCCTCATTCTAAGATTATTTCTTTGTGACATTTTGATGCTGAAATGCCCTTTCTCTTAGAAACAATGGTGAGGTTAGGTGATAGCAGGCTTATTTGTTTCATTTGTGGCTTGCTTTGTTTGTTTGATTGAATTTTAGCAGTCTTGCCTGATAACGTAAAACATTAGCAATCTTTTTTTTGGTCTCCACTTCCTCCCTTTTATTTTCTGAAATTATTCTGTTTTATGAAATCCCATGGGATTCGAGCAGAGTAGGACACTCCTGGAAGAATGTTTCCAGAATTCCAGGTCTTCTCTCCCATCTTACAGGCTCAGGAATCTGATTTGTTATTTCTGAGAGATGACATAATCATAATAATGATAATTAAACTATACTGAGTGGTTAGTCTGTATAAGATACTATGCTAGGTGCATCACATTTTGTCCTCACTATTATCCTGCAAGACAGGTTGCCCATAGTTACACAGCTGATTAGTAATGGAGCCGTAATTCAATGTTAAGTCTGTCCTCTGAAATCTACGCTTTAACCACCACATTACATCACCTAATTATGGAACCCCAGGAATGTCCTTTTTAGTGACTTGAGTGAGAAGTAGAACTTTCCTGTAGACCACATTTCTTAGGTATATGGTTTCTCCACATTTTCTATTTGGAGATAACCTACAAGGAGGATGTTAAAATTGTAGACTTCTTGGTGAGCAATGAATTTGATATTTTGCATATAATATTTGGATACATTGGGTTGTGGATTATCCGAGAGCTGACATAACTCGAAGTATTCATATCTCAGCATGAGGTTAACAAGGGCAGAGATCTAAATATTCAAAATTCTTTGTTAAGATGTCTTCTGTACTTGGGTGCTTCTGTGAGGAATTACTGACATCTGTTTTCGTTAGTTTTTTGCTTTTCTTCTCATATGCTAATGCCATAAATCTGTTTCTGACAAATCCCTCTTTGATTCGAGAGTTAGTACCTTTGCGGTAACTTTTAGTATGTCACTCTAATCCATTATAGAATGAGGAGGGAACACCGCTTAGTGGCACCCAATCCAGGCTTTGGAAGTAGTCTGCTTTACCCCTGCCCTGTGGCCATGGGCGAGTTTCTTGGTCTCTCCAAACCGTAATTTGCACATGTTTGGAAATGGTCATGGGACTACCTACTTCACAGGACTGGTAAAATGATCAAATGAGATAGTACTAGGTTGGTGCAAAAATAATTATGGTCCTTGCCATTACTTTTAATATGTAAAACACACATAGAATGGTGTCTAGAGTGCACTCAGTAAATGACACCTCTTGCTGCCACTGCTGCTCCTATTGTTATTTATTCTCATATTACATTGTAACTCTCAAAAGAAAATCCTACACCCTCTATTTCCAATGCTTGAGAACATGCCACTGTTGTCCCTTTGGGCTGGTTACTTCCCTCTCTGAGGCTGCCTTGTCTTCTCAGGGAGGAAATAGCACAGGTTTCCAGGTAGGTTGTGTATCAGCCTGTTGACTGCCTAGAGAATTTTTGAAGTTTTTTATTTCATCTTTTCTGTCTTTTGTTGTTGTTGTTCAAGCTGTCAGTGTTTCTGCCGATAAAACATTCTCAGGAACCCCGTGGGTCTCCTGTGTATGTCTAGAGATTCACTCCCTTAGACCATAGGCTCTTCCAGAGATCTTTCCTGGGTGATTCCATCTCTATCCCTGAATTCTGATAGCTGAGTCACACACCCAACCTCTTCAGTCAGCTCTCCATGTTATATGAATACTCTGATCTCTCTTTTGTTTTTTTTTTAGACGACATCTCGCTCTTTCGCCGGGGCTGGAGTGCAGTGGCACCATCTCAGCTCACTGCGAGCTCTGCCTCCTGGGTTCATGCCATTCTCCTGCCTCAGCCTCCCAAGTAGCTGGGACTACAGGCGCCCACCACCACGCCTGGCTAATTTTTCTTGTATTTTTTAGTAGAGATGGGGTTTTACCATGTTAGTCAGGATGGTCTTGATCTCCTGACCTCCCAAAGTGCTGGGATTAAAGGCGTGAGCCACGGCGCCCAGCCAAACACTCTGATCTCTTAATCCTTCCTAGGTACTAGCAAAATAACCACTTGTGTTCTTGGCTTTCTCTCCAAGGCATGTGGTCCTGACATTGAATCACCTAATTTTAGTGTCTTGCAATCTGTTTTTTCACACAAACAGAAGAAGAAACAAGGTGACCTCATCAACACTTTGCTAAAAAACATCTCCCCAGCTAAATACAAAGGAACTTTATCACTTACCAGCTCTGCTTCTTATATAACTGCAAGATAAAATTCTAGTAAGTTTTCTGTCACTATACAACAAAGATTCCCTTTCTTCTGGTTCCCAATAACATGCTTCTCATTTCCTTTGGAGACCTCACCAACAACACTTTCAGCATTCATATTTCTACCAACACTTTGCCTGTGGTGATTCACGTATTCTGTAAAACTACATAGACTCACTCTACCTTGCTCCCCACTTCCTTCTGAGACTTCCACCAGCAGAGCCTTTAGCATCTATATTTCTACTAACAGTCTATTCAGGAAAATCTAGGCTTTTTCTATCATGATCCTCAAATGTTTCTAGCCTCTACCCACTGTCCAATTCCAAAAACCGCTTCTAGATTTTTTACAGGAGCACCACATTTGCAGGCACCAAAATCTATATGAGTTTTCTATTGTTGCTATGACAGATTAAACAGTGGATTAAACTAACACCAATTTATTGTCTTATACTTCTAAAGATCAAACGTTGAACATGAGTCTTACTAGGCCCAATTCAAAGTGCCAACAGAGCAGCATTCCTTCTAGAGTTTTGGACACTTGAAGAGGTTTTGGATACTCAAAGGGAGAATCCATTCCAAGCCATTTTCTGCTTCTTGAAGCTGCCCACATTTTCTGGTCCATGATTGCATGACTCTAACCTCTGCTTCCATTGTCACATCTTCTTCTCCAGCTCTGATCTTCCTGCCTGTCTCTTACAATAACCTTAGTGATTACATTGGGTCCACCCAGAGAATTCAAAATAATCTCCCCATCTCAAGGTCCTTATCTTAATCACATCCAAAGTACCATCTGCCATCTGATGCAACATATTCACAGGATGCAGGGATAAGGACTTGGAAATCTTTAGGGACCATTATTCTGTGTACCACAAGTTGTAAGAGTTCTATACAAATTCTAGATACTAGAATCCGATCAGGTGTATGACTGACAAATGTTTTCTCCCATTCAGTGGGTTGTCTTTTCACTTATGATAGTATTCTTCAATGCACCAAAAGTTTAATTTTGGTGATGAAGCCCAATTTTTCATTTTTCTTTGGTTGACTTTGTTTTTGGGGTCATAACTATGAGTTTTATAGTACTGGCTCCTACGTTTAGGTTTTTATATTCATTTTGAGTTAATGTTTTATATGGTGAGAGGCAGAAGCCCAATGATACTTTAATATCTCAGCACCATTTCTAGGAAAGACTATTTTTTTCCCATCAAATTATTTGTGCAGTCTTGACAAAAATCAACTGACTATAAATAAGAGAGTTTATTTTTGGACTCTCATGTGATTTCATTGATCCCTATGACTATATTTATGCCAGTACATCACAGTCGTGATTACTGTAGCTCTACAGCCAAGTTTTAAAATCAGAAATATGATCCTCTAACTTGTTCTTTGACAAAATTTTTGATATTCTGTATTCCTTATGTTGCCACATAAATTTGAGGATCAGCATGTCAATTTCTAAAGAAAAAAAAGCCAGCTGGAATCTTGAATGGTATTGCATTGGATCTATAGAAGAATTTGGAAAGTATTCCATCTTAACTAAATATTTCAATCCATGAACATGGAATGTTTTTTCATTTCTTTAGAAACTCCTTAATTTCTGTCAATAATTTCTTTAGTCAGTATATAAGCCATTTACTTCTTATGATGTTTTTCTCTATGTATTTAATTGTTTTTAATGATTCTTTTAGTGACATTATTTTATTTTTATATTATTCATTCCTAGTATATAGAGATACAATTAATTTTTGCACATTTGTTCAGCATCCTGCAATCTTGCTGAACTCATTTATTACATCTAATGGGATTTTCTTGATTAGCATTGTTTCCTTAGAATTTTCTATGTGCAAGATCATATCATTTGCAAATAGAGATAGTTTTGCTTCTTTTTTTCTATCTGGATACATTTTATTCCTTCTTCTTGCCTAAATACCTGAGCTAGAATCTACTTCAATATTGAAGTAGCAAGAGTGGACACCCTCATTGGGTTTCCATTCTTGTAAGAAAAGCCTTTAACCTCATAATATTGAGCATGAAACTATGTTTTCTTCATAGATGTTATTTATTATGATGATGAAGTTTCATTCTGTTTCTAGTCTGCTTAATGTTATATCATAAAATGGTACTGGATTTTGTCAAATGCTTTTTCTCCATTAATTGAGATTGTCCTTTTAATTAATTTAGCTGATTTAATTAATTTTAATTAATTGACTCTTGTCCTTTATTCTCTTAATATAGTGTATTACGCTGATTGATTTTTGCATTTTAAACCAAACATGCACTCCAGGGAAAATTTAACCAGTCAAGGTATATAACTCTTTTAGTTTATATAGTGTGCAATTATTTTGTTGAGGATTTTTGCACCTATATACATAAAGGATACTGGTCTGTGCTATTCTTCTCCTGGAAATGTTTTGTCTTTTTTAGTAACATCATAATAATCACTTTATAGAATGGGTTGAAAAGTGTTCTTTCTGCTTCTGTTTTTTGGAAGAGTTTGTGAGGGATAGCATTTCATTCATTGTATTCTTCAAGTGTTTTGTAGAATTCACCAGGGAAGATATCTGGTTCTGGAATTTTCTTTGTGAAATGTTTTTTGATTATTAATTCAACTATTTGTTACATATCTATTCACATTTCCTATATTTTTTTGAGTCAGTTTTGATAGTTTGTGTATTTCTAGGAATTATCTATTTTATCTAGTTTGTCTAATCTGTTGACATAAAATTTTTCCTTTTTTTCTTTTCTTTTCTTTCTTTCTTCTCTTTTCTTTTTTTTTTTTTTTTTTTTCCTGAGACAGGGTTTCATTCTGTCACTCCATCATCCAGTCTGGAGTGCAGTGGTGTAATCACTGTTGCCTCAACTCAAACCCCTGGGTTCAAGCAATCCTTCCACTGCAGCCTCTCAAGTAGCTAGGACTACAGGTATGTGTCACCATGCCCAGCTAATTTTTAATTTTTGTAGAGACAGGGTCTCGCTATGTTGACCAGGCTAGTTTTGAACTCCTAACTAGCCTCTACCCACTGTCCAATTCCAAAAACCTGCCTCAGCCTCCCAAAGTATTGGGATTACTGGTATGATAACTTTCCATGTTATTCCTTTGTAATTCTTTTTTGTTTCTATAAAGTCTATAGTTATATCCACTTTTTAAGTTTTACGTTAGTAATTTGAAATTTTTTGGCCAATCTAGCTAAAAGTTTGTCAAATTTTTGGTCTTCTTCAAATAACTTCTTCAAATAACTAATTTTTATGTGCTTTTTTCCCCCTATTGTTCTATTTGTTATTTAGGAGTGTTTTTTTGAATTTTCACACATATATAAACTTCCAAAATTTCCTTGTGTTATTGATTTATAATACTATTCTAGAGTGTCTGAACAATATATTTTTGTATAAAGTCAGTCCTTGTAAGTTTATTGAGATTTATTTTATGTCCTAACATATGGTCTATCTTATAGAATTTCCAATACTCATTTAAGAAGAATTTATTCAGCTGTTGTTGGGTGGAGTGCTCTGTAGATACCTGTTATGTCTAGTTGCTTTATAGCATTTTTCAAATCTTCCATTTCTCTGTTTATCTTCTCTCTAAATGTTCTATTCATTACTGAAAGTGTAATACTGAAACACCTATTATTGCTGAAATGTCTGTTTGTCCTTTCAATTCTGTCAGTTTTTGCTTCACACATTTTGGAAGTCTTCTCTTAAATGCCTATATGTTAATAATTATTATACGTTCTTGATGCCTTAACCCTGATTTCTCCATCTCAGTTCACTGGAAATGCTAGAAGGTTATCAGCCTATTTTCTTAAATTTCTTATTTTATCTACATGCTGTCTTTAGGTAAACATACTCAGTTTCATGACTTTAAACAACATCTATATACCAATGACTCTGAAATTTATATCCCCAGTCCCAATCTCCCCAAATAATTCAGAGTCATATATTAAGCGGTTCCTTCTCTGTCTCATAGATATCTCACATATAGCAGGCTCCAAACTGAACTTATGACTCACTCACCACCCAACTTGTTCCTCCCTCTGTTCTTTCCCATTTCAGAAAACGTCACCATCAGCCAAGGGTATTCTCAAGCTTTAACTGTATTGATCCCTCTCTTCCTCTGCCACCGCAGCCAATTCATCTATAAATTTTAATTCAAAACCATACCCTGAATCTACTCCTCACCACCTCTACTGCCACCAGTCCCTCTAAGCCAACGTCATCTACCATCTCCACTACTGCAATAACCTCCTACCTGCTCTCACTGCTCCTACACTTGCCCTCTCCCAATCCAATAGTCACATAAAAATTATTCTGATCATAAGTCAAATCATATTGTTCCCTTGCTTATAATTTCCCAGCTGCTCCCTGTTGCTTTGCACTTGGAATAAAATCCAACCTCTTCACAAAGCTGACAGGTCTTCTCATGAGTTAAACCTCATATTCTTCTCTGAGTTGGTCTCCTACCACTACCCACCTTCTTCTTTTCCTCAAATATGCTCATTTTCTTCTCATTTTAGGTCCTTCACTCTTGCTGTTCCCCCATCTTTGCTTGTTTGGCTCTTTTCATCATTGTTGTTTCATCATAGTCTCTGCTTTAATATTGTCCCCCAAGAAATGTCTTTCCTGACCACCTAGTCTAAATTAGCTTCTCCCATTCACACACCAGATACTAACTTCCACAGCTCCATGTTCTATTTTCTTCACAGCACATGACATTTTTATTGTATTCATGGCAGTTCATCACTCTCTGAAATAACATGTCCACTTACTGGGTTTTTTTTTGTCTCTTTCCTCCCCACACCCTAATTGTTGTAAGCCTCATGAGAGTATAGATTTTCCATTTGTTCAACTTGCATTTCTGAAGCCAAACCTACATAGTAGGTGCTCAGTAGATATTTGTGGTATACATGGATTAATAAATCTAGGTTGTAGTAATGAATGGATTGTTTACTTGAGAGCCAATATCAGGACAAACATATTCCAACCATATTGTCTGTCTCTTGGCTCAGAAATCCAGAAAGTGTGGGTTGTTTGTCCACGCCAAGAGCAAGGGCTGGAGTCATCCCAGAAGAGCCACAGGGACTGAGAGTGAAAGAGGAGTGGACGGACAAAACAGATTGAAATTGGATTTTCTGCCAGAGAAGGGGCAGGAAGCAGCAACAGACATACACTGTAAACACAAAACAGGACTATAGTTACACTCACTGCGATTAAAGTTATAAAGATTAAGCATGGATATGAAAAGAGCAACCAAAAATCATAAAAGTAAAATCATGAGGTTTAGGTATAGTGGAATAAGGAACAATGAATGTTCTCTCTAAAACACTATTGAATGCAATTTTAGTAATGACTTTACAAGTCATGAGAGAACTAAACTCTAAGGGAAAGATGTTAAAGGAAGCAGATGAAAATGATAGGTGTTAATATGCCAGAAAATCACAGGGATGTTGTAAGCATCTCTAACACATTTTCAACTTCTCTGAAGATGCTTCAGGTATTAAAAGACCCAGGATTATAATCATTTATTACATTAAGTAGACACTTCTTGTAAGCCCACAAGCTCTAAGAAGATAAAGGCAAAGTCTAAAGGAATTCAAGATAAGAATCACTAGACCATTGCCTAATGCAATTGAGCAAAGTTCCTTGTCTCCCAGGCTTCTTCATGCTTATCATTCAATAAGCACACACTTGAGGATCTATGATATTAGACGCAAATGAAAGACATAATCTCTATATTCAAATGACTCATGGGTAAATAAACAATGAAAATAACCTGAGGAGTACAATAATAAAAGTAAAAATCTGGGAGCCGCAGGAGCATAATGCAAAAGCTCCATGCTTATTAAGGTATTGATAATATTCAGGAAAGGAAATGCCTGCACTAATCTTGAAGGAAGAGTAGGAATTCTCGAGACAATAAGCCCTCTCAGGGTTTAGAGAAAAAGGATGTCTAAATGTGTGGAGGAAGAAGGCTTCCCAAAAGAGACAGAAATTTAATTTGACTTGAAGAATGAGTAGGATGTGCAGAGGCAAACGGATTAGTTTCCTAGGGCTGCCATGGAAATGATCACAAATGCATAGCTTAAAACAAAAATGTATTCCTTCACAGTTTGAGAAGCTAAGTCCAAAATCAAGCTGTCAGCAGAGCCTGCTACCTCCCAAGCGTCTACTGAGATTCCTTCTTTGCCTCTTCTACCTTCTTGTGGGTGGTTGCCAGCAATCCTTGGCATTCCTTGGCTCAAGGTAGCATCACTCCAATTTCGGCTTCCATCTTCATATAATACTCTACTTTCTGTGTGTCTGCATGTCTCTGTTTCTGAATTTTTCTTATAAAAACAGTAGTCATTGGATTTAGAGCCCACCTTCAACCAGTATGATGTCATCTAAACTAATTACATCTGCAAAGACTCTATTTCCCAACACTGAGGCTTCAGATGAATATGAATGTTTGGGAGCAGGGGAGCACTATTCAACCTAATACATCAGATGATATGAAAGTGTAATTCTCAATTCATGGACCACCCAGAGCTACTTCTGTGAGATTTGACACTCATAGGTATATATTCAAAATATGTAACAAATGGTACAGTAAATACCCCTAATACACACACACACACACACACACACACACACACACACACACCCTAAATAAGCTAAACTGTAAAACTAGTTATTAAGTTTTACAAGTTGTAGCATAAATCATTTATTGTCCTACAAATATCCAAAATATTGGTTCTATTGGTGCGATCTTTTGTAGCACGACTAATACTTGTTGTCTGAGCCATATTTTGACATGGGGGAAATCACATCCAACTATTTTAGCGGCTTTCCCATTGAATCAATAGCTATTAGGTCACATTTTATCTTAAGCAGTAAAGATTTCCTCTTACAACTGTCAATATTCATTCTCCTACTGAACCCTCTCAGTTTCTACATAACGAATAATAATTGGGCAACAGCAATAGCCCAATTTATCAAAAAGGCTAAAATTTAAAATTAAAGTGTCGTAGATATATATATTTGATAATTTTACTGTTGCTTAAGTTGTAACAATCATTTACTGAAATGTCATAGATATTTGGTCAAACCTTATCTTATTTGCTAAGAGGCAGTGAGGTTGTTAGCAATTAAGAGTATAGAGCCTATGGTCAGCAGCCTGCGGTCAAACCCTGGCTCTATAATTAAATCTTAAATAACTTTTCTCTACCTCAGGTTTTTCACCTGTAAAAGAAGATAATGATGATATTTGTCATATTCAGCCTCATTAATTATGCATCTCAAAAAGTGCCTGAAATAGAGCAAGTGAAATGTCAGTGTTAATGCTCATTTTATTAATAAACCTAATGCTTTTAATATCTGTAATAAGTCAGCTTTTTGTGGCTTTTAATGAATTCTTCCCATTACATGGAGATGAACTTCAATAGAATTGCTTAAAAGAGAGACCTAAAGCCTTGGCATCCCTCACCCCAAACCATCCCCCGGTGCAGCTCTTCTTCATGTCCTATCCCAGAAGTGCTTCCGTGGCATGCTGGTGGAGCTCACGATGCCTAATTGGCACCTGAACAGGCCTCCCTGACTGCCCACTCGCTTGGTTGTCCATTCTTGGATCGCTCAGAGCCAACATCTTTGGCTTGGTAATAAAACCTTTGTATAAAAATAGCTGTATGAGGGGAACTTTAGGGAAACAGTAGCAATGGGGAGCAGTCACAGATGCAAATGGTCATGTGGCATTTCCCACTGGGGGACCACTGAAATCACCAAGGGGACCTTCTCTCTCACCAGGGTTGAGGATCCTCTGGTCTGGGGCTCCAGTGGATTGGGTGGCAGATTCCAGAATTATTCCCAGGTGCTGTCCACCATGGCTTGATTAATCTGGACAATAATATGGGCAGGGTTCAAAGCAGCCCATCAGGATCTTAGGTAAGCCAATACTGTTGCCCAGGAAGTGGGGCTGCTAGAAGCTAATGACATTGTGAATGATCAACCAGAATAGATGCTAGTTGTGGTGCTGGAACACGGTCCTGGCAGCCGCTACTGTACTTGAAAGCAACTCGCTAGTCACCCTATCATGGTTATGACCAGGATGTCCAACGGATGAGCTAGGTGGGTCCGGGTCTGGGTTCTTAGATACTTTAATATATCAAAGCCCAAGTTGAATATCCAAGAGGGGGCCTGTAGTATGCGATGTATTTTAACTGTACTTGACCACAAAACTTTTCTTTTGTTAAAGAATCTCTTGGAATTCATATTCTATAAAATTCATTTTGTTAGATACTGGTGTAATAAAAAGAACGCAGGTTTGGGAGACATTTGGGTCTCAATTTTACTTTTATCTCCATCACATACCAGAAATATGGCCTCAGACATACTACTTGCTCTTTCTAACCCTCACTTTCTTTTCATTTGTAAAAGGGGAATAATAAGATTCAGCTTTTACAAGTTATTATTAAAGCATAACACTCGGAGAGAAAGAAAACTTTCAGAGATTGTATCAAAGGCAGTTTTGCTCTTCCTCAGT
The DNA here is from genome assembly GCF_000951035.1 of Colobus angolensis palliatus. Lineage (NCBI taxonomy): Eukaryota > Metazoa > Chordata > Mammalia > Primates > Cercopithecidae > Colobus > Colobus angolensis. The sequence goes on along the minus strand of NW_012115155.1, from coordinate 4,551,360 downwards.
TTGCTCATTCTCTCTCCAGAGACTATACTTTCCAGGCTCCCTTGTCTCTAGTTCTGGTGCATGGAAAGTTGGTGTCTAGTGATGACTCCACTTCCAAACCGGGACCATGAAACCCTCCTGTAAGCAACACAATCTTCTCCTCTCCTCCACCCCCAAGACCCAATGATTGGATGTAGTGGGTTCTGTCAGGGCAGAACCCTAAGGAAGAAGGAATATATCGGTCCTTTGACTCACTTCTTGAAAGGAAACCTCCCAGCCAAGAGTGCCCACTCAGGCAATGCATTAGCAAGAAATAAACATACATTGTTTTGCACCACTGATATTTTGAGAGGCTTTGTGATATTCCTCTGGTATGGATGGAAATCTCACGGTACAATGCTGGGTAAATAGGTGTAATAGGTGGTAGATGCTGTGGTTGCTATTGAGATTGTTGTTGTTGTTGTTGTTGTTGTTGTTGTTGCAGAAATACACTCAGAAAGAAACAGATTCTTGCGATTCTGCCAAAATGTCATGGAAGTTGCATTCCCAAATACATTTGTATCTCTCAATGGGTTTAACAACTCTGTGTTGTATGACTGGAAAGTACTGATTAGTCAGCTTGGGCTCCCATAACAAAGCATCACAGCTTGCCTGGCTTAAAAAACAGAGGCTTATTTTCTCACAGCACTGGAGGTTGGAAGTTCAAGATCAAGATGTCAATGGTCTTGGTGTTATAGATGACCATCTTCTCGCCATGTCTTCATGTGTGAATTTTAGGGAAACACAGTTCAGTCCAAAACAATCACCAGCCTTCGACACTGTCTTCAAAGAGTTAAAGAAAACTTGTCAGATAACAGCCTCGTTTTCTTAGTCTGTTTTCTGTTGCTGATGACAGAATACCTAAAACTGAATACTTTATAAAGAATAGGAATTTATTTATTGAGTTATGGAGACTAAAAAGCTCAAGGTCCAGGGGCCACATCTGGTAAGAGGCTTCTTGTCAATAGGGATCTTCTGCAGAGTCCTGAGGTGGTGCAGGTTATATCATGGAGAGGGAGCCGAGCATGCTAACACGCTAGCTCAGGTTTCTCTTCCTCTTCTTAGAAAGCCACCAGGCCCACCCCCGTAATTACTCATGACCCAATCACCTCTTAAACACTCCACCTCTCGATACTGCCACATTGCAGATTAAGTTTCAGCATGAGCTTTGGAGGGCACGAATATTCAAACCATAGCACTCACACTCTTATGAGTGTTGATCACACATCAGCCAGCATCTCTACTTAAACTTATTCTACAAATGTCAATTTTACTCTCTCTATGCAGAGACAATGCTTTATTGTGGGATAAGGGAAAAAATAGCTGTAGCAAATATAATTGGTTTCCCCCTTAGTTATTCAACTAAAATTCGTGTGAGGTATTCATTTGAACGTGAAAGGAAGTGAATTTCAGACAAAATTCTTACTGAGCAGAAGATAAAGCAAACCCCACATTATGATTCAGTTAGCCTTTAATTATCGTGTTCCATCCCATGTGGATATATGGCAGGCACTTATTCAGAGGAAAAACAGTGTCTCTGGCATTCAGGTAGATTTTTAGAAGCCTATCTGGAAAGCAATTTTTTAAATATATTTTTCAGTTTCCAAAATTATTGGAAAGCTGGAAAACAGGCTGGAAAGAATAATGAAATTGTGTATTGCCTTTAGAAATTGTTACATTCTAGAAAAAATAACTCATCAAGTAGATGAGTTAAGATCAGTAGAATTTATTTTAAAGGCATCAGGAGGATTCCTCATTGAACACGAAGCTACTGTATGTATTGTTATAGAGTACACACTCATCCTGTGGTTTTACTCCCCCAGTCTCCTGATGCTGTTTCAGCAGGGTTATCTTCATTTATCTAGCAACTGCAAGGAACAGCCCTCACTAGTAAGTAAAACCTTGAACTCACTGCTGCCTGATCACTCCCAAAGTCTCAGTTGGAAAAAAGACAGATTTAAGAAGGATTGCCTGAGGGCCTTGTAGTCTTTTTGTTCCTCTCATCTCGGTGCTCTCAAAGTCTTTCCTGGATTAAGCCAGGCAAACAGAACCCTTCTCACCTGGACCATATTCTTTCGCTCCCATCCTGTAAAGTACAAAAGAAGCTATGGCCTCACACCGAAGCTTCAAAGGGAAACTGGGCGGGCTTGGAACATGCCCTGGGGTGAAGATTTTGGTGGGGGCCAGCAACGATGCAATGTTACATGTATTTACTGAGAGCATATTATCTGCTCTGCAAACTTCTGGCTTCATAGCATCCAGGATTTCCATGGACAGATTATTAACTTTACAAAAGCAAGTTTTATGTGCCTCATTCGCTGGGCTTTCTCCAATGCCTATCACAAGGCTTCAATAAATATCTTGTTCACTCTCCACAACAACCCTGCGAGGTCATTATCTTTATCTTAGGGGAGAGGAAAATACGGCCCAGAGAGGTAGAGACTTACCTGGGATCCACCTCTAGTGAGAGGCAGACAGGAGGCCAAGCCCAAACCCAGCACCACCCTGAGATTCAAGCAAGGGCAGGGCCCTGCCCCAGACCTGGCTCTGCAGGGACCCCACACTTCGTAGTGTCGTTTTCCTTGAATATTTCTACATCCTCCTACAGTTCCTGGGGCTGGCTGGGACAGGCAGTGCCTTCTAGCAGTTATCCCTTACCTGTGCGTGTCCTTCATAAGCTCTGGTCTCATCTCTCCTCTTTGGGATGCTCCTGATGTTACCAAGTAATCAATGGGCTCACTGTCCAGTGTGCACAGAAGCCAACCCTGTCTCTACTAAACAACAAAAATTAACTGGGCGTGGTGGTGGGTGCCTGTGATCTCAGCTACTCTGGAGGCTGAGACAGGAGAATTGCTTGAACCCAGGAGGCAGAGGTTCCAGCGAGCCAAGATCATGCCATTGCACTCCACCCTGGGTGACAGAGAGAGACTCTGTCTCAAAAATTAAAAATAAAAAATAAAAAATAAAATAAAGTAAGGATCAGTTTGCCTGTGAAATAAGAGAAATGGATGGGACAGAAACTAAGTTCGTTGTATCTGGAGGATTTATACATATCTCCTTCTCCTTTGTGTGTCGAATTCTTCACAAGGTCAACTATTTATAATGGAATGTTTACAAAAGTAAACAGTTCATCAAAATTGGTTTAATTACTGTATTAGTCCGTTTTCACACTGCCATAAAGAAACACCAGAGACTGGGTAATTTATAAACGAAAGAGAATTAATGGACTCACAGTTCCACATGGCACATGAGGCCTCAATCAATCATGGCAGAAGGAGAAGGGGAAGCAAAGACCTTCTTCACATGGTGGCAGGAGAGAGAAGTGCAAGCAGGAAAAACGCCGGATGTTTATAAAATCATCATGGCTCAGGCCTGTAATCCCAGCACTTTGGGAGGCTGAGGAGGGCAGATCACGAGGTCAGAAGATCAAGACTATCCTGGCTAACACCATGAAACCCCGTCTCTACTAAAAATACAAAAAGATTAGCCGGGCGTGGTGACGGCGCCTGTAGTCCCAGCTACTGGGGAGGCTGAGGCAGGAGAATGGCGTGAACCTGGGAGGCGGAGCTTGCAGTGAGCTGAGATGGCG
>NW_012115155.1:4524519-4547193 GCF_000951035.1 Colobus angolensis palliatus | reverse complement strand
ATTACAATTCAAGATGAGATTTGGGTGGGGACCCAGCCAAACCATATCAATTAGTTACAAGATGCTTTGATTATCATCATTCTTTGAGACCAGCCTGTGGGGCATGACACTTGCTGCTATCAGATACACAGCAGTGACAAGATGCAGGGTGACTCAGTCTCATTGGTCCACCTGTCCTAGCCTCAAGCTCATTAGGCTTTTTGTTTTAACCAGTCTCAGGTATGTGGTGCCTGTAGGTACGGCAGCACTGTCTGGTGTAGAGTTAGGAATTGGATCACTGTTAAAGACCCAGGCATTTTCTCCTATTAAACTACAAAAACCTCTGGATGAAAGGCCACATGAAACTTTATATGTCATTAGCATCTTGAGGGATGCTTGTTTACATATATCCTCTCAGGTGAAAAAACTGAATTCAATACTGGTGAAAAGCAAAAAGAAGTGTAAAAAGGGAATTAAAACTGTGGGAAAAGAAGGCTTTCCAAGGACCAACCTCATCTGCTTTGTAACTTTGCCTTCAGAATCTGACTCTAGACAAAAAAAATGGCTTGAAAGAAGTAACTTTTCAAAACTTGTTCTTTTCACCCCCAAATCAAAAATTAAAGTGATCTGATTGATATATTCTACTTTGCCTTTGGGTATGACCATCAAAACAACATAATTTCAGGGTTTGTTTTTTGTTTTATGTGTTTTAAGAATCCAAAGAATGAATTGGAATAAAGTGATTAACTCTTTGCTAAGTCTTGATCAAGTAAGAGATCAAATAGTAAGCTATTCTTAATTAAAGTGAATGAATAGAATTGATTTAATACAATTATAATGTTGTTTAATGACTGTGGGAGATTGTGTTCAGGGCAGAAAACTGACATTTTGCCTTAATCGATGCACATTTTATTAAAATCAATGTGGCCTATTACATAAGGTCTATTGAAAGTAACTTTAATAAAGTCCAATCTATAAAAAGTAACCAACTCTAATTCAATTGAAATTTAACCTGATGGTAACTGCAATGTTCATCCAACATGTATTTATTGAGTTCTTACTATGTACTAGACACTGAGGAAGTGTCAATGAAAAGTCACTTTTTCCTTCCCTTAAGGTACACAGTGTAGGACAAGTGGCTTACAATTTTGAGTTAGATTCAAGTGCACCTTGACTTGTAGTATTTCACTTACATTTTAAAGAATTATTTTTGTTACATTTTGAATAAAACTTCAAATTAGAAAAAAAAGGAATGCTAATGTTCAAAGGGAGTTTTTGGTATTGAAAAAAAAAAATGGCTACTGATGCCTCACAGTATGCATCGCTTTTCCTCTCTTGGGTTTTCCTCTCTTATGATAAAATAGAGATTTTCAGCCGAGTCTGTATTCTACATTTCCTTCCAGAAGGCTCAGATGCCCACCTCCAGGAAGCAGGTGGGGTGGTACAGCCTGCTTTTAATCTCTTGCTTTCTTCTTGATCGTGACTGCCCGTTAAAACTTCTGTTTCCCTGATCCTGATTCTTGATTCTTATTGATATTGAATTTCACTCTACTACATTTGCTTTTAACGTAAGACGCTTTGAAACTGTTAAGGAACAAAGTGAAATATAACTTTAAAAAAAAAAGTTTTTAACTATTTGAGGGCTAAAACAATACAGTCCTTATTTCCCTAGGGTCCTTTACTCAGCTTGTGTGATGTAACAGATAAGCATTAAATTCTTTTTATCTCAAATTCAGTAGATAACTTTATTCATTAATTCCAATAGTATATACTGAGCACCTCCTATGTTCCAGGATTGCTTAGTGCTAAGGTTATAAACAGGAGTTAGACTGCAGTTGTTCAGGGTAGGCTAATTACTGTAACAACAAAAAACAAAAACAAATCTCAGAGGTCAAATATAACCAAAGCTCATTGCTCATAGTCCTAAGCTGGAAGTGTCTATGTTTCATTATACTTAGTCTTCAAAGTGGCCCTGGGTATCAAGATCCAGTTGAAAGATGAGGATGAAAAAAAAAGTGTGGAGGCTCCTGTGAGAAGGGGTTTTAGGGCCAGCTCTGAAAGGCCAGCCACTTCCACCCACATTCCGGAGGCCAGAGTTTGATTCCAAAGTTGCAGCTAACTTCAACAGGTATTTGTTGACAGGGACTGGGAAATGTCTGACTGAATGACTAGGGAAAAAAAGAAGAGGGGCTTGATGAGCTTCAGGTACTATATCCCTCGTGGTCCAACCCTCTGAGCACCTTGAAGCACACTCACTCTCTCCTGCTGGAGACAATGCAAAGACCCAGACAGGCCCTGTATCCAGCCCAGGTGCAGGCTCTCCAGATGCTATATGGCTTCTTATGATCCACTGGAGAGTCACTTGCCCTCCACAGACACATGCACACTTAATAAGCAACGATGGACCAGGGTCAGGAAAATGACAACAAAAATTCCTAGTCTGAACATAAAAGAATGGAGGGCACCTAAAAGTTACTGACCCAGGCGTGAGACCCAGCTGATTCACAGGGCAGTGCAGCTGCTTGACTAGGCTTTGATATTGTCTTGTTGTAGAAATACTTCTGTCCCTGTCCTGCCATTCTCCTTGTCATATCTGAAGAGGGTTGAGGGGGTATGTCTTCCTTGGGAACTGGACCACTTCCCCATCTTTCTTCTTGCTGCATCAAATGTAGTGTCCTAGAGATCAGACATGCAAAGGAGTTTTTAATTGGGGGAGGGAGATTGTTTCATGTTGTTTTGTATTTTCCAGGATTACGATTTCGTTGGAAACAAAATTTCTTCAAAAGTGCATTTAGATTCTGATCTATTTGATTCCAGTTTACTCATGCACCTCTCACTATGCCCAAAACTCTTTCTGAGATATTTCAAATCCTGTCTATGTCAGTCATCTCAGGATGCTATGATAAACACCACAGACAGGGCAGTTTAAACAACAGACATCTGCTAACATTTGCTTCTCACAGTTCTGGAGGCCGGAAAGTTCAATATCAAGATGTCAGCCGATTATGTTCCTGGCGGAGATTCACTTTCTGGTTTGCCAACAGTTGCCTTCTTGCTGTGTCCTCAGTGGTTGAGAAAGGGATCATCCTTCTCATGTCTCCTTTGTAAGGTCACTCATCCCATCGTGAAAACTCCATCCTCATTATCTACTTACCTCCAAAAGGCCCCACCTCCAAATACTATCACACTGGGTATTAGGACTTTCACATATGAATTTGGAGGGATACAAACATTCAGTCCCATAGAATTGTCTTTCTTCTATACATCATGATCCCAAACCCCATGCTTCTGCGCCAAGAGCAGGCAGTGATCAGTTTCTCTGATGGAATCAGGGGAAACTTCTCAGAATAGGCAAGGCTTGAGATTTATGTTGAAAAATCCATGATGTTCACCAAGTATATGGAAAGGGAAAAAGAGAAAGGTGTGACTGTGTAGCACATCCAGCAGGTTAGGGAAATTCTAAGTATTCTGGCAACTCCAGAGTAGGAGGTTCCCAGGCACAGTTTCCAGGACTATGACTGAAAAGACCGTCATGTGCCAGATCATACAAGGTCTTATTGGCTTCGTTGGAAGTTTGGCTTACAAGCAGCGGTGAGTCTCTGAAGGACTTTAAGCATGGAGTGACAGGATCAAAGTGGAGGCAGGGCTGAAAGAAGAACCACTCAGTGGCAGTCACCATAGCTGGGGCATGATGTAATGAAGACCTGACGAAGGCAGAAGCTGTGGGTTGCAGGGGAGAGTTTGCACGCAGTAAGTGTTAGGATGGAGATTTAGGGATTGTAGACAAGGAGGAGGGACTGTCCTCACTGCACTCAGAGATTTGTCAGATTTCATGCCTTCCTCACTCCTGGAAGCCAATGACCGCATGAAGAAATGGGAACAGCCTTCAGCTGGCTAGGTCTCTACAGTGATTCTGTCTGTGAATCGGAGTGAAAGCCCAAGCTCAGCTCAGTAGGCAAACAGATTCCTGACCCTGTAGAGAGAAAGGACCCATGGAAATGAGTAAGCAAAAATAAAACTGTAGATTCCACCAGTGCAAATGGTGTAGGAAGCCGAACCCCTCATCCCCTTTAAATAAGACACCATCTACTTGCCATTGCAAGATAGAGAGAGTGAGAAAGCAAGATAGTGGGAGAAAACATATATGATTTTACATGCAAACTCAGGAAGGCAACCATTAGCTTATTGAAAGTTAACACTTTTCCAGATATTATTTAATCATTATCAGTTTCTTAATTCTGCTTCACCAGAATACAAAAGCCAACACAGGAGTTTTTTGCCCTTGTGGCTGTCTTTAATTCAATTTTAACACAATGCACCTTACAGTATTTGGAATCGCACCTAGTTAAAGCATTGAAATAAAAGTACTTTGTGAATCTCATCTTTGCCAGGTTTGTTTCACTGGTTTGCTAGTGATAAAAATACTCTTTTTGAAAAAGTTGACCATCTTCAACCTGTCTTCATTGCTAACTACAAGTGATATTGACATTGCATGTTCTTATTTCTTTGTGGGATCTAAAAATCAAAACAATGGAACTCATGGACATAGAGAGTAGAAGGATGATTACCAGAGGCTGGGAAGGGTAGTTGGGGGCTGAGGACTAAGTGGGAATGGTTAATAGTTACAAAAAATAATAATTAGAAAGAATGAATAAGACCTGCTATTTGATAGCACAACAAGGTAACTATAGTCAATAATAACTTAATTGTGCATTTTAAATAACTAAAAACATGCAATTGGATTATTTGTAACAGAAAGAGTAAACGTTTTTCTTTTTGGAAAATCCCATTCTCCATGATGTGATTAAAATGCATTACATGCCTATATTGAAACATCTCATGTACCCCACAAATATATAGGCCTACTATGTACCCACAAAAATTAAAAACTAAAAAAAGAAAAAAAAATCAAATGAAATATTAAGTTGTAGTATTGGAGCCTTTCTCAGAACAGTACCATCGGGTTGGTAGAGCAAAACTGGAGAGTGAGCATTAGATGACAGAAAGAACACCAGTTTTCCATCCTGGAGTCAAACTGTGGCCCTTCCACCTCCTAGCTGTGTGGGCTTCAACAAATTGCTTAACCTTTCCAAGTTTTCATCTATAAAACATGGCAGAGAAGACAGCAATAAAGAAAATGTGCAGGGCTATGCCTGCCTGGATTGTCACAAAGCTCAGTAATGGCAGACCTGGAGTTGTTGGTGAGCTTCAAGTTCTGAGATAAGATGTAGACATCAGTTACACCTAATAAAGTATAAAGCCGGGGATGCTGGTACGAAATGGATCCTGTTATTTGAATGACTCAGTAAACTCACAACCAGCTCCACTGACCCAGCTTCCAGGGTAGCATCCTACTTGGGATAAGTTGTTTGAGGGACTCAAAACACTGTTCTTCCTCAATTCTAAGGCATAGATATCTGATCACATGTTAATATATCTGAAATCTGTATACATACATCTTATTATTGATTTACAATTAATAAATGTCATAGTCCCACACCCCACTCCCACTCCAGAATGCTATCATGAAATTGATGGAGTGGTTTCCAACCAAAGATATTTTGAAAAAGGGTAAATAAGATTTACCATGCAAGGCAAGAAAAACCAGTCCTTACCTGCTTTCAGTGTATCTTAAAATTCAGGGCATCCAAGCTCATATGGTTTCTAAACCTTTTACAGCAGGTGTGCATGATCAAAGTGCTCAAATGAAGTCAGATGTGCCTCTTAATATTTGGTTCATGGGTTGAACGCCCCTATGCCTTCACTCCAGCATTGCATTTTTCCTGGAATGCCTGTCTCATTTTATGCTGACAAGTACCTGTTCATGTTTCAAGCTTCATCTCAGCTTCATCTTCTCTGAAGTCTTTTCTTTTCTTTTTTCCTTTTTGTGGAGAACAGGGTCTTGTTATATTCCCCAGGCATGTCTCGAACTCCTGGGCTCAAGCTATCCTCCTGCCTCTGCCCCCCTAAGAGCTGGGATTACAGGTGTGAGTCACTGCACCAGGCCAAGCCTTTTCTGATATAGACAATGCTTACCCACAAGTCGAAATGACAGCTGCCTCCTCTTTGTTCCCCTTTGCCCCATGAGCTATTAGTTCTGGAGGGTCCCTGTTATTCCTTTGCATCTGCTTGTTTACACATGAGTTACCTATTTCCCATCCCTCACCCCTTTGGGCAAGCACTGCTTGTGTCTCGTTCCTCTCCCATACCTGAACGCTTACTTAGAACATAGTAGATACTCAAGAAGTTCTCTTGAACAAATTAATAAATACCCTCCATACTAGTCTTTGCATGTAAGAAACTCTATGAAGAACTCAGCTTTCAGAGTAACATAAAAGTAATTTGTAATCTAAAAATCCAAGTTGGAAGAGGAATCCCTTAGTAGTACATATTTAAAGCTGGAGAGCTTCTAAAATGCATGTCACTATGAAGTGGCTGAATGCTAAACTGTCAGTCCCTTTTCTCCTGTAAGTTTTCTGGCTGTGTGGTTTATTTGGATTTCCTTATTAACCTGTATTTCCCTCATACACCAGGCCGAAGTTCAATCTCTACAGAGTTCCTCCTATTCTTCCTGTATGAATCAAACCACGGATGCTCATCTTGTTGTCAAATTCACCTGACAGATAGATTTGCTACAACAAATGAAAACACTAAATAAGCAGCTCCCATCTATTCTTTATGGCTGACATTCATTCCCAGCAAATAGCACATGTTATCCCAGGATGAAAGCATCTATAATTCCTGAAGTTTTTATTTTGCTATAAATCATAGTGAATATTTCCATTGTGAGACTTTTTTAAAATGTAGCGCAAAAGTTAAAATACATGTATTCTTTAAATTCCTTAGAAAGCATCACAACAAAGTTTTGTTCCAGAAAGAACTACAGTGAAGATGGCCATGGGGAACATAGAAGGGTTAAAAATAATCACCAGACATACATAACCTAATTATACTTTATCAATAAATATATATGCACGTATACATATATAGATAGATAGATGCAATCAAGAGTTTAAAGACAAGGTGCTTAATTCCAGATGCCTCTCCTCCTGTCAGTTTCAGACTTTTGTTTTCACCACACTCCAAGGTCATCACTACGACTGTCAGAATTTCTGAACCTAAGACATTAGAGCAGCAGTTGTCAGAGGCTCACAAACTCACCTGCCATTCAGACACTCCTCCCAGGGTAAACTTGACGAGAAGAGCCAGGGCAAACAGAAAAGAATTCTAGGAGAAGAGGTAATGACAACAGCAAGAGCTAACAGTTACAAAAGTCTTCTCATGCATTATCTCGTTAATCTTCATGATTGCTTATAGGAACAGGTACTCTGATTAGTACCACTTTATAGATGAAAAATCAAGACTGACAATGATTAAGTACCTTGCCCTGCCCCAAATCACACAGCTAGTAAGCGACAGAGGGCCTGAAAGTGGTTGACTTTCAGTTTAGATGGAAGACCAAACAAAGACAAAAGATTTGAAAGATCCTATAGAATTTTCCTTCTTCATCTTTAGATTTGAATGAAGGAGAGAAAAGGGTAATGGTCATATATTTGGGCAAATTATCTCCTGGTTAGAGTCGTTTCTATCTGTCAGCATTTTTGGAGGTCTAACAAAGTTCCACCTGCCTGTACGGTGACTCTGATCAGCTGACCACAGTACCGGAAGGTCGGGCTATCACATCCTCCGTGTTTCCACCTGCCTCTACGGTGACTCTGGTCAGCTGACCACAGTACCGGAAGGTCGGGCTATCACATCCGACTCTGATCAGCTGACCACAGTACCGGAAGGTCAGGCTATCACATCCTCCATGTTTCCTCAGGATAGCTTTGGTCTCTACAATTGAGTACTGTATCTATGTTCACCTGAACCAGATGTGACTAAAAATCTGTCATAATTCCAATTTCTTTCAACCTCTCTCAATTCCAAAAATTCCTAAAAGTTAGATTATAAGAGGATTATAATTTCAAAATGCCATGTTTGTAAGTATTGCATAAATTACGCATTGCCTTCCCCAGAGACGCCACTTGTACAATTTCTCAAGCACCACCTTCTATGCTCCAGTTACTTGTGCAAGGATGTCTGTACACATTTTCTCACTCCATCATTACAAAATACCTACAGAGGGTGTTATTAGTCTATTTTATATATGAAAAGAGTTTTAAAACCAGAGATTAAATAAAGTGCCCAAGGTCATAGAGGCATTAGGAGGCAGAACCAAAGTTTCATCATAGGTCTGACAGCCTATACAAGACAAAACACTCTCACTTCCTGCACTCTAAATGAGACTAGTGCAAACTACTCAACAAAAGACTCAGAACTGGACTTTTCAGCACTTTCTCCCCACTTGTTTTCTGCTTTTGTTTTGTTGTTTTTTTGCTGGGTGTTTTTTTGTTGGTGGTGGTGGTGGTGGTTTTTTTTTGCGTTTTACTTGAAAACATCTCACATAAAAGCATCCTCTGATTTTTTTTCCCTGAGAGATGCTGAATAAACAGTTTTGATGATGTGTGGCCACAATTGCAAACTTGTCAGGATCCAATTATTAATCTGATACTTAGGTATTTATTGCTGTCATAAGACTCTGCAAAATGGCTTTGAAAAATTGCCCTGACTCATGGTTCATATCCCAGGCTTTATCAAATGCACATTTTTTAATATAATGCGGGTGCCATGAGGTTACAGGCATATTGCATTCATATTCAATAACACTCTATAATCCTGAAAATAAAATACTGGGTTACTTTTAGGAAAAATTCCTTCCTGTCTATATTTTTTATTCTAAAACCATAATTCATCTATGAGATGAATGTGGCATATCCTAAATAGGAGAGACAGTTACAGAGTTTAGAAAAGGAAAATATGGTCAAACATCAAAATAAAAATTAAGATTTTACTACATTACATACAAATGCAAGCCATCATGTGAAAGTTTGGCAATTAATGCTGGATTATTTTATTCCAGTGAAGACTCCTCTGAACCCACATCTAATTACTAGGACATCCACTGAGAAGTTTTTGGGTAACACAACAGTGCTCAAGATCATTTCTATTTTCATTTATCAACATAAAATGTGTAGAGCTCCTAACTCTCAGGCTTTAGGGGATGTTTATATGGAGCCAAAACTGTTGTCATGACAATTCAGATAAATTATGTAACTCGAAACGATGAATTGACCCATAGCTATGGAAGTTTTCCCAGGTAGATTTCAAACACGTCTCTAAAATGATCCTCCTCGTGTCTATTATCTCCTTTCTCCCACCCATTACACCAATTATTCCCAACTGCTGGGAAGAGAGGTGAAGAGCACCCTTCCCTGCCATTGGCCAAATATTCTGTTTTGCTTTGTTTTATATTCAGAGATTTCAATCAAACCCTCAGGAACCCATGCCGTGGCAAGGCCCATGCCCTGGTGAATTCAGAATTTTTAGCAATGGGCACAATGATTGTTAAATGACTGTAAGCTCCAGTACTCTGAGCCCCAAACCAGAACTTGTTCTTATCCATCTTCTCCCACAACTCGAAAGACAGCCCTAAAGTGAGGCCACTAAAAAAAAAAGTCACCTGACAAGATGCCTTATTATTTCAACATCTCCACAAAAGTCCAACAGCTGGTGAATTCCTAAAGGAAGGAACAGAGAAGGAGGGGGCATCAAGTAGAAGTTGTTGACAATAATGCACATGGATGAAGAAAGAGGATAGTCAATGATATAGATTGAAGAGGATGAGAAAACGAAAAGCACCATTATGCATTGCACACCTACAACGTACCTGGTACTGAGCCACAAGAATTCCATAAGGCAAGGCTCTAACATTGGCACTATTGGCATTTAGACTGAATTACTCTTTGCTTTGGGATCTACACTATGCATTAAAAGGTATTTAATAGCATCCTTGGCTTCCTCCTACTAGATACCAGTAGCCCCACCTCATCCCAAGTTTTAACAATCAAAAATGTTTTCAAACATTGCCAAAGATCCCTTAAGGACAAAACTGGCCTTAGTTTAAAACGAATGCCATAGGTATACCAATTAATCTCAACCCTGCCCATGAGGAAGGCATTATCATGCTTGTTTTACCAGGGAAGAAGTAATAGAAACAGCGAACCCTTCTATAGAGGTAATTATGAGGCAGCCATGCTTACATATACACTCACCTATCACTTATTATATATAAATCCTCATGGGTTTATATATAACAGTTAGTATTATCCCCATTTTACAGTTGAGGAAGCTAAGGCACAAAGCTGGTCAAATCCTGCTTGAGGTTCACACCCAAGCAGTGGACCTTCCTCGATGAGGCAGTCGCCTCCTGTGACTCGCCCAGGGTTGGTCCCACTGTAGGACACAGGAAATTCTGCTCCAAGGCCGTGCTCCTTCCACCACCTAAAGCTGTTCCTGAAACAGAGCAAGGCATGGTAGAATGTAGGATGATGCTGTACTCACAGGTAGGACTCTAAAACACCTGGGTTTCTAATGAGAAAGAACAGTATCTTCCACTTTGAAAACCAAATCTACAACATGCTCACATGGAGTCCACCAGGCTTACGAAGCAGTCTGTATCCTTCCTAGGGAATGATAGGCAAGTCTTCTCAAGGAAACACTTTCTAAGCATCCTTCCAACATCTACACTTTTAGTCCTCTTTGCTCACCCATCTCAAAGAATGTATTCTACCATAGACTATCTACAAAGATAGTAAACCTTTACAGTTGTATCCTAACTGCCGCTTTGTTTAATATAGAAGCAGAAAATTTGATTGAATTAATCAATTTGTAATTAAAAATTAACCTATAGACAAGAAAGATAATTTGCTAAATGTACAGACTCTTGAGTAAGAAAAACTCAGGTTCAAATCCTAGCTTCCCAATTCACCAGCTCTGGAAGTCAAGAATTCCTGTGTCATCAGATAGGGATAACAAGCCCCACCTCTTAGAGTTCACAGTAGGCGATATAAAGCCCCTATCAAGGGGCTGGGAGGTCGAGGTCTTTGTGGTTTAATGAGGAAAAGAAAGATGAGGGGTTAGCTGGTGAAACAGAATGTCGGGCTTTCTTCTCACAACCATCTTTCCTCACCAAGACAGAATGAGATAAAGTTGAATCCACTGGGCTGGTGATTAGCAGAATCCAGACCAATTGCAGCATCTTCTCTCTCCTCTGAAGGGAAGCAACATATTGATTCTGCTTTGAAAAACCAAGATCTCACTTCAGGGAACATAACTTTCTTTCTTTTGCTCACAAAGAAACAATGCTAAAAAATAAAACTACCTCTGCATCCTCTAGTGCATGGATTCAGATGGGCTGAAGCAGTAAAAGTGACTTTCCCACAATTCCATTTTTACAATAACCCTTCTCCCAGAGCATCAATGTTAATACAGTCACACTTTCCAGGAGGGTGAACTGCTAAATCTGCTATGCCCCCAAGGACAGTTTAACTGTAAACCATTCTCTTCAGGATTGTAAGGTGATGCATAGCCCTCCTGGGTAGACATCCCAATGTATGCAACAGCCACACCGGTGGCAGGCAGAAGCAACAAGAGAGATAGGAAGGAAGGAAAGATACCTGGGAATGCAGGAATACAACCGCACGCACTCACCAGCCATGTAGGCAACCTTAACCACTCCAATAGAATCCCCAAATCATAATTTCTTTTCTCTTCATGTCCTCCCTGTTCACCGAAAACACAGACCCCTTCTCTCATGAAGGGTGAGAAGGCTGGTGAACATCCCGCAGTTTCTATGGCAGGCACTTGTAAGAAGATGCTGAGCTAAGCCTGTTCTCTTCTCTTCTTGGGGCACCCCAGGGTCTTACTTTCTGATCTCTCTCTACTTGTGCCTTCCTCTTCCCTGTTCAACCCCATAGTTGCCTGATTCTCGTAATTACCTTCCCCTTTCTTTTCCTCCAGGAAATCGCCACTATGAAACGAAGATATCTTTGTTGTCTAGTTTGAACTAGGAAGAATATTTTTTTCTAAGAATTAAAATATAAAATTTATTTTCCCCAAAATATAAGTCCTAATAACACTAAATAGGAATACTAACAGATAGACCATTTAAAGAATAAAACTTATAGACTATGAGTTTTCTACATTTGTTATTTTTTCCCCTCCTTAACTGCTCTCAATTTCAGCTAAATTTAATTTCCTTAGATTCCAAGTCTTGGAGTAGAGTTATATTTTGTAATTCACTGGTCATCTCTCTTTAGAGTCAAAAGTGTCCTCGGACACCAAGGTATTGTTCTACTTTTCCATCAAAAATCCCTACAGAGCTACCTGCAATGGGTCTTTCAGGATTTATTCCAATGACAGAGCCTATCTTTGAAGTAATTTACTGAGGGTTCCAGCAACTTCCCTGATTACTTAAAGAAAGAGGAGACAAAAGCTACCCTTGTGATGAAGTCCCTAAGAAACAACCCAGAAAGAGCAGAAATGACTTCCAATCAGGAAAACATTTTCTACTTAACGCTCTAAATTGAGGTGCAACAGTCAACAGCTCAACACGTATTTTCAGTGGCCGCTGATGGACCAGACCTTAAGTGCAATTGCAGTTCTCATAGGAAGTGTTTGAGCTCAAAAGCAACCAGCTTCACTTGGCCTCAGGTACCCTTTAGACTTCTAACAAACAAGAACTTTTGAAAAGCAACTTTAAACAAGAACTTAATTTGTTTCTATTTGGTTAAGCTAGGATTGAAAATAACTCCCTCACTTTTTTCAGGAGGGTTTACCTTTTAAACGAGGATGTCTGATTCTGCAATCCAAAGCAATGCACTGCTCATGGTATAATATAGAACAGGAAGCATCATTGAGAAAGCTAAAACTGTTACCAAGTGGAAGGCATTCTTTCATTCACTAAATATTTATTGAGGGCCAACTATGTGTCAGACACTATTTATTCCAGGGGACTGGGAAACATCAGTGAACCAAACAGACAGAAATCCCCCCTCCTGGTGTAATTGGCATGATAGTTCGTAAGGGATTCTAATTCTAGAAAGCAGCATTATATTCTATTTTTCAACATCTTCTCTAGCATCTAACACAGTGTCTTGCACATAATATACCTCAATTAATACTCCATGGCTATATGACTGTTCTATTACTAACCAATGTATATTGAGCACATATTATTTGCCCAGTACTGAAGGATCCAAAATGAACAAATCTTTTTTTTTTTTTTTTTGATACAGAGTCTCACTGTAACCCAGGCTAGAGTGCAGAGCTGTGATCACAGCACACTGCAGCCTCCACCTCCTGGGCTCAAGTGATCCTCCCACCTCAGCTTCCCAAGTAGCTGGAAGCACAGGCACAGGCCACCATGCCTGGCTAATTTTTGTATTTTTTGTAGAGATGGGGTTTCACCATATTGGCCAGGCTGGTCTTGGACTCCTGGGCTCAAGCTATTTGTCCACCATGGCCTCACAAAGTGCTGGGATTACAAGCATGAGACACTGCACCTGGCCAAAATGTATAAGTCTTGATCCTTGCTCTTGGGAAATCACAGGTCCTAGCACTTCCTGGTTTTAGCTGCTGCAGTGGAAACCTATACAAGGCCAGGGGAGCAAGAGGAGGTGGGAACAAGACTAATTAGAGGACTTAGAAAAAGGCTACTTAGAGGAGATGCTGCAAGAGCTGAATCTTGGAGTGTAAGTAGCTGAGCACCAGGTAAATGGGGACAGGTGTAGGGGTAGGGAAAGGGTTGGAAATACCAGGCAGAGAAAACAGTACGAACCAAAGCAGAGAGGCAAGGAACAGGCTTCTGTGTCTGGAGTGACCACAAGATAATAAGTGGTCCCTCATCCCTAGCCAGCATTGGGATCCTATTGAACAAATCCTCAAGGCTTCCTCAGCCTCTTGTTGGGGTAGTTGGGTGCCAATCCAAAGCCCATGCCACTTCCAAGAAAGAAATTCTTATACTTTATAAAACACGGGAAAAATCATGGTCGTGTACTTCTGTGAGTAGAATATTTAACAAATCAGAAAAAACTATTTTGGGCTTGAGGAACAGAAATGATGCAGGGCTCAACCCAGCAACACTCCCACAGAGAAATAGAAGAGGTCATCGAGTTTTCTGAAAGGCACACTTTCTACAGGCATACATGAGGGTCACTTTGATGGCCGGCCCTTAATTTACCTTCAAACACCTCCTTCAGTGATGTGCCTGTTTGTCTCCTCAGCCTTGTTCACTACAGGGAACTAAATATGCCTTTAATATTTATCTGTGCTGTGAAAACTGCTTCTACATGCATCCCTTTGAGGGAAATAGCCAAGATCAATGCAGGACTGACATATACTAAATGAAGAAACAAACAGAAATATTTATTTCTCTGTCCACAGACCACAGTGCCTCCTGAGGGTGGGAACAAATTGGCAGCAACAATATAGTATTCCAAGCAGGGAAGGCACTACCTTTCTCTAGAAAGGCCAGGCTATACATATTTTTTCCTTTTTTTATAAAAGAGATCTATGCAAAAGCATCACACAATGAAAAGAATATTTTAAATGTGGTTTCTCTGTGACTGTCCTGAGATTAGAATGTCTCAAACCTTACTTTGCTTGGGGTTTGAATAATTAGTGCCATTGAGTACCAGATGCTTTAAATACTTTATCCCGTTAAATCCAGACTCCTCCAATTTAAGTATCATTGTTGATGTTTCACACATTATGAAACAAGCAACCACATGAGGATGGTGGCTCACCCAAAGCCCTCACTAGCAGTGGTTTAGTTTGTATTTGAGCAAGATTCAAGATTCATCTTGCCCCAAACCCTAGGCTCCTTTTTCAGTGAATATGACTTCCCATGAATTTGGAACATTGGCTGAATATATAAGTATGTAACATAAACAGGAATACTGTACGTCTTAGGTGAGTTTTCCCTGAAGCAGCTCTTGAGATAAGGATCATGAGCAAATTACTTATTAAGGAAGGACTAGTGAGAGACAGACCATGAGCAAATTACTTATTAAGGAAGGACTAGTGAGAGACAGACCATGAGTAAATTACTTATTAAGGAAGGACTAGTGAGAGACAGACCATGAGCAACTTACTTATTAAGGAAGGACTAGTGAGAGACAGACCATGAGCAAATTACTTATTAAGGAGAAACTAGTGAGAGAAAGAGAGAGAGAGAGGGAGAGAAGCAGATAACTTCAGACAATCTTCCTGCAGAAGTAGCCTCAGCTGATCCTGCAGGAGAGCAGTCAGGTGCATAGTAATCTCAGAGCCATCTCACCCAGATAAGGGGGCTGGGAAGCGCTGATCCTGTGTGTCAGTCACTGGGCCAATGGCAGCCCTGAGGATGTGAACTCTCAGACAATCTGATGCTGCAGGAATCCTCCACTGGCCCGAAGACAATCCTCAAAATAAGGCAAGAGCTTACTAAATTTGAAGAAGAATTGTATAGAAACATTAAAATTGACCTGAGAGGATATATGGCAGCATTGACAAGGTCCACTATACCATTTCAAAGCAAACTCTCACAACCAAAAATGTGAGCACAGGTTTATGCTCCAACAGATAGAACCAAAAGCAGCATCCATCTCAGCCCCTCCCCCAACTAATCTGCAAATGGACTCAGATCTGCAAGCTCCTCTTTCTTCCCCTGTCTCCCTGGGCCACTGAATCAATTCCAGCCAAGGCAGCAGTTGGTCCTCACACTCAGTGCCATCAGCTGCTGGAGGTAGAATTGGGGATCCTTCCTTTAGCTTGATCCTCAGAATACCTGGAGTACATTTGCACCCTCCAAGTGTCAACAAGTCATCTCCATGCTTGTCCACTCTTTCTGGCACTTCGACAGGTTCAGAGTCTTTGCACAGTTCTTGCCACTCCTCCTCTCTAGGAAGCATAACCTGACTCCTATTTGACTTGAAAGAGAGGATGCACATTATAAGGTTACCAAGGCTACGGAGACATTGGTGTGCAACCTGCCTCTGCTACTTACTAGCCCTGGATTTTGGGCAAGTGACCTAACTCCTCTGAGTTTCCTCACCTGTTAAATGGAGAACAAGAAAGCTAGCTCAGGATTCTCATGATAGTTAAATAAAATAATGTAAAAAACAACTACTTACAATGGATAGCTGCCATTTTCTTTGTTATTGTTATTTTAATATGCTCTCTTGAAACCATGACTGCCTGATGTAGCAGTGGCAGCCTGGATTGGGTTCAAGTTCATAATTCTTTATCAGGAGGTCTAGCCCTAAAATCAGATTAGATCACTAGAGGTTTTTTCCTTACTTTTCTGAGATTTCCGAGATTTCCATTTTCAAGGACAAAGAACCTATGCAAGTTATGACAGTGTCAACCTTAGCAGCAGTAATCCATATAGGCCAAACCCTATAACCAGCCGAGGCTTATATCACAGACAGAGGTGAGATGTATAATGACACCTGTGACCTATATTCCTCATTTATAACCTGGACTCCTGGCTTATAGGAGGGTGGAGGATAGAGCAGCAATGAATCAGTTAAAAGCCACATAAGATTGCAGCAGTGTTCTTGAGAGAATTAAGCCCTAATCTCTTAAAGCATCCATTGTATGAAATGAATTAATTTCTCTTCCATGCATTTAGAATGTCACAACTAATATACCATCCTTGGGAGAATTGAGAAAATACTCACTCAAATTATTTTCTCTGTCCTATAATTCATATGAGGAGTTCTATTTGAGAAGTGGTAATCTAAACTAATGCTTCCTTAATAGATATGCAAACTGAATTTGTAGAGTATAAATGACTTGCTCAATCTATGGCATATGGCAAAGCTAAAGACAGGAAAGTTCTTTGCTAAATAGTCCCTTGGGTTATTATATAAGCCCATCTCTAGAAACCATCTTAAATAAACGCTTTTAATCTCTCTCACACACACATACACACAATTCAGAAAGAGAGAGAGAGAGAATTTATGAATGAGATCTGCATCAGATCTCATTACACACGCATGATACAGTAACATGATATTCATTTAACAGTTAAAAACACACCAGATAACTTCTCATTTAAAGGGGTTAGTGGTCCCTCTCCTCTGTGATTCCATAGTTCATTGTGCTAATATCTCTCCTGGAATATGTTTCACTGAATCTTAATTATGTGCTTTTGTATGCATCTTTACACGGAATCATGATGACAGTTAAGCAAGTTTACTCATTTCTAATATCCATACCCTAGCAGCATTTGTCACATAAAAGGCATCAATGTAAAAGTAAATAAATACACTGTAGTGGAGGAAAAAAGTTTTCTCTATTCTCTTAGGTTATTTGAAAGGGGCCTGTGAATTAAACTGACAAAAGTAGTATTAACAGGAGAAAAGCATACACATTCCATTTGATGTTACTATTTTTTACATACATGATGGGTTTCATAGAAAAGAAGTGAAAACTCTAAAGGAGTGGTTGGACTTGGGTGCCTATATCCCATTTTAACAAAGGATGATAAATTTAGACAAATGACTAGACAAAGGAAGGCAGGCTTTGGGTTTCTAGGGCAGTAAAATGTGGGAATGTAAATACATAGGGGAAACTATGGAATGGCAGATAAAGGTTATTTAGTAAAACTTATTTACACAGAATCAATGCCATCTCTGCCTCCAGTAATAAGGGTTAATCTCCTCTTCCTGGTACAAGAAGGAGAGGAGCAGATATCTCCACAAGGAAAATTTACATCCTGCTTTTAGGCAGAAGGAAAGAGCAGAGAACACTTTCTGTGTTTGATTTTTCTCAATTGCCTTCATGTCAGAATAAGCCTATGCCAAAGTGGCATATTTTGGGATGTCATATTCTGGACCCCTTCAAAATCGACTAATAAAAGCCATTTCAGAAAATGGAGCATGGTGAGTTTAGATGGTCTAACCTGGGGGATAGGCACTGCCAAAATGAGTCAACTTATCAATTATTTACAGTACTTTGACTCTGGAAAATATGGCCACACATACTTATTTATACCACATACATTTCGTTTTGACATATTAAAAACAATTATTTAAATAAAATTTAACAGCATCCAAAACAATGTAGCACATAGAAAAAGATTTGATTTTGTCATCTTGAAAGATGTTTATGGGGAAGCCACATGAGGTTGTATTGAAAGAAAATGCAGTTGTAACAATTTATATGGTAAATAAATCATCACGTGGATCAGTGATTGCAAACTTGATTGTAAGTCTTACTCAGGTAATTTAAATCAATAAAGTGATTACTCAGGTAATTTAAATTGATAAATGGAATAGTTGCAACTGTTATTGAGACAGTTTTATAAAAAGAGCCATAAATGTGGATTTTCATATGAAAACTCCCAGTTTTTAAATCTGAGGCAACATTGTGTACACCAAACAAAATATGCCTGTGGGCTGGATTTGGCCTGAGGGGTTAGAGTTTAAATGACCATATCAGTGAAAAACTAAAAATGTGAGAGAAACGGAACATCTACACATTGACCAAAGTGAGTCAACAGAAGATTTCTTCCTCCACTTATTTTTTAATCTTTGTTCCACCCCCAGGCACTTAGTCTAAGTTGCTGCCAACAGTGAGTATTTTAGACACAGATTTTACCTGCTGGAAGATTACAATTTGGAACAAGGCAGGTTATAAATAAATAAACCACATTGAAAGCAAAATTGATGATTCCTATTTTTGTGACCAAATTGTACATGTTCTCTATCACAATCCTTGGAACTCTTTGTTGTCCGCTCCTAGTATTTATAAATTTAACTCTTGAAATTTCAATTACATGGTATCAGACCCAAAGGTCAAGGACATACAGAAAATTGTCTTTTTGCTGAAGTACAAAGTACAAATTGTACGTGAAATACAAATGTTGCGAGATCAGTGTAACTAGTAAGACAATTTAGCCCACAGCTTAGCAGTTCATCTCAGCACAAACTCATCTTTTTTTGTTCTCTAACTCTCACATATGCGCTATGGTCTAAATATTTGTGTTCCTTCAAAATTCTGTGGAAATTCAGTTGCCAATATGTTATTATTAAAATGTGCAGCCTTTAGGAAGTGATTAAGTCATGGGTGTGGAGCCATAATGAGCGGAATTAGTGAAAGAGACACAAAGGAAATAAGTAAGTCAACCAGTAATTAAAACAAGAATAAATATGGACTGTCCCAGGCATCTCAGGATACAATTTTCCTGTTTGGCCATATTCCACGTCCTAATCCCCTTTCCTCCTCCATAGGAGTAACATTGTTATGAAGTTTATTGCTATGAAGTTCATGTGCTTCCATCTAGAATTTTTCTCTGTATTTACATTTGTAAAATGATAGTTTTGTTTTTCAATGTATTGTCCCCAAAATATCCTACTACACATTTGTGATCTGCAAAAAAAACCAAAAAAACAAAAGACACAGGGGAGCAGTTTGCCCCTTCTGCCATGTGAGGATGTGACAAGAGACACCACCTGTGAAGCAGAGGGCAGGCACCCACCAAGCACAGAATCTGCTGCTGCTCTGATCTTGGACTACCCAGCCTCTAGCACAATAAGTTTCTGCTATTTATAAATTACCCAGTCTAAGGTATTTTGTTATAGTATCCCAAACAGACTGACTACACGCAATGTATTTTATTAAAAGTTGAAAACCTTGATTCTTTAAAAAGAAAAAAAAAGAAAGCTACCGCTAGCTCTTAATATATGCAGATGTAAAAGCTAACTTTCAGGACTGGCAAAAAATGGAAAAAGAAAGCAAAATTTCCATCTTAAGTCAGCCTCTCAGCGGTATGTCAAAGTTGAGCTGAACTTTTCTTCCTTACAGCATTTTTTCACTTGGTATTCAGAAGCCGTTTCTCTTAGCTGTCCTATCTTACTATTCACACCCCGTCAGTCACCTTTCCAGATTCTTCCTCATCTTCCCAACGTCTGCAGCCTAGAGTGGCCCAGATCTCAGCCCTCACTCCTCAAGTCTCTCTATTCTTACTCTCCAGGAGAGATCAGCCTGACCTAGTGCTGCAAATAACACCTACACCCAGGACTCTCAGATCCAGATCTCTCCCACGTCACCCCAACGCACAGTTGTTTCCACTCTCCATATCCCCTTGTTTCCTATTCTAAAATGCAAGCCCAAACCCATTCTTCATTCCTCCCCATCCCCCAACCCTTCACCCTTTCTAGCTCAATAAATGCTTCTCATCCCATAACGTAATCTATTATCAAATCCTGTTGGCTCTATCTCTAACACAGAAGAGAATCTGCCCTTCTCACCATCTTTTTCTAGTTCAAGTTACTAACATCTACCAAAACTATTTCCACAGCCCATTACCCACTTTCCTTGCTGGGCCCAGGATTTAATCCAAAATCCTTACCAAGTGCAATTATGCACAATAGACCTTCCATGCACAACGGACCTTCACTTTCTCTCTTCTCCTTCCACTTCTATAGCCAAGTTGGCTTCCTGGCTATTCCTTGAGTGTGCCTGATTTATTCCTGCCTCAGACCCTATGCACGTGCTGTTTCCTCAGATATCTCTGTGGCTCACTCGCTCTCTGTTCAAATGTCACCTTCTTAAAGAGGCCTTCCCTGATCATTCCATTAAAAGAAAGCTTTGTCTTCAATCTCCGTTTATTCCCTTAACCAACCTTTTTCTTCATGGCCTTTATCACTTTCTGACATAAAAGTAAGCTCCATGAGAGCCTTTGATGCTTAATAGATGTTCAATAAATATTTAAATTAATTAATTGCTTAATTAGTTAATGACTCTTTAAGCATTATAAAGGACTAGAATGAGACTAACTTTTCAACTTTAACTTATTGCATGTTATGGGGAGAAATAGATCATGAAATCAACCTCAAAAGCTTTAGTAGTGTTTATCTTGTGAATGTCAGGATCTACTTCCTGCCTTTCCTTCTAGACTTGGAGCTCCGTGAGTAAAACAACTAGGCTTTAGTCATCTTTGTACCCCAGATCTAGCAAAATGACTTGCCCGTAATAGAGGCCTGAAAAAATATTGTTGAATGATTAAGTATAAGATGGCCAACCAATATTTTAATCAATTTAAATCAAGCAAAAGGAATTTAAGAAATTATTACATACCCCCTTTAACACTGTTTGCAAAAAGAGACAGAAGAAGCTGTTTAAAAAACATTTTCTTCCTCAGATACACAGTTGGGTTAGTAGATGTTGAACTTAGAATTCAAAAGTGGCCTTTTTGTCTCCCTAAGTAGGTAATTTGAATGGATACCCATCTAGTCACTTTTCACAGGGAAGGCAAAAGAAGAAAGTAGAAAGAGAGAGAGGCAAATGGGGTGTTTGTTTGTTTGTTTGTTTGTTTGTTTGTTTGTTTGTTTGAGATGGACTCTCACACTGTCGCCTGGGCTGGAGTGTTGAGATGACGTCAGGTGGCTGCATTCCTTGCTGATGTGCAATAATGAGATATTAAATGATACGATGGAGGGATGTCCCTGGGCTGTGCCCATGTGTGTTCATCTTCTTCCAGGCACACATGCTTCCCTTTCAAGAACCAGATGAACATTTCACAATTTGAAAACTAAAATTCCTAACAGTGTTTTTTCTCCGACATCAGCCTTCCAAATTGTGTAGCCAACACAGGCGAAGGAAGGTGTATTATTTCATAGGACTTTCTGCTTGTTTTCCTGCTGTTTGCATTCAGCAGAATGGAAACCTGTGGGTAAATGGAAATTGCTATCCATCGGGCAAGCCTCTCACATGGCTATAATTGTGCCTTTCCCCGCAGATCCGGTTGCCTCTGTTCTCATACCTGCTTGGTTTGCTCACTCCCCACCCACATCCCCTGCTTCCTTCCATCAGGTGATTAATTGTAAATCTTAAAAAAGATACCCACCTTGGAGTCCAGAGCAGTCGAGAGAAATGGAAAATGTTCATTTGGCATTAATGGGGAAGAAAATGTAATCAGCAGGCATTTTATTTTTCCACAAAATTCACTTTCCTTTGAACTTAGCTCTTAATATTGTGATGAGTGTTTCCACTGTGGTGTGCATCTCCACAGACTGCAATAAAGCCATCCTTGTTTCTCCTTTAGTTCCTGCAAGTTTCTAAAGCACAGGGCCAGTGATGGGGAAAATATTCCTATGAAATTGGAGTGGGCTCTACAAGGCACTCAGGTTAACGGGTAGAGTCCACACTCAACCGCCTGGGTTTGTAACCTTCTCCTGTGGGTCCTGGTGAAAGCCTCTGTACTACATAATGCTTTTTTCCTTCTTTCTGCCTTTCTCTAACCAGTATCACGGTAGTGTCTAAATTCCCATCCCTCATTTTCCAGGTTTGTGTAACTCTATGTATTAAAATCAGAGATGAGATTCTTCACCTTTCCTACATTTTTTTCAGTGCCATTTGTAGAACTTCAGCACACAATTTATTTTGACTTGACGACTTGGATATTGGGATAAATACATGCAGCTTTTACAAAGATTCATCTTGGAACAGTCTTTGGGTTCTTCAGCAGGTTCCTTCAGCAAGGTTCCTTAACTTGCCAAGAGTCTTCAAGAAAATATGAACGAGCACCAGATGGGAGTCTCAAAGGACTCATTTAACTGCAAATAACACAAATAACACCCACACACTGAAGACAACCTCAGACAGGGCTGTCATGGATTTTGGCTTGTTATGAGATTGGAAAGTGGCTGAATTTGTGTGGGAAATGATACTGAGTTGGGATGTGGAAGTGCAATGGCTTTAAAACTCTTTGAATGTTCTTCCAGCTGGATTTGAAATAATACACTTCCTGGTTCAGGGATTCTG
>NW_012115155.1:4477149-4524113 GCF_000951035.1 Colobus angolensis palliatus | reverse complement strand
TATGCAAAGAACCCTTAAAACTTGTCAACAAGAAAACAAACAATTAAGACGTGAGCAAAAGATCTGAGCAGACACCTCACCAAAGAAGATATACAGATGACTAATAAGCATATGAAAAGACGTTCAGCATCAAATATCATTAGGGAATTGCAAATTAAAACAACAATGAGAGACCACTACACACCTTTTAAAATGGCCCAATTCCAAAAGAGCAAAACCACCAAATGCTGGGCAAGGATGTGGAGCCACAGGAAGTCCCATTTATTGCTGGCGGAAATGCAAAAACAACTCAGTGATTTTGGAAGACAGTTTGGCAGTTTCTTACAAAGCTAAAGCTAGTCTTATGATGTGATCCAGCAACTGTGCTCCTAACTACCCAAATGAATTGAAAACTTAATGTCTGCACAAAAACCTATACATAAGGGTTTATAGCAGCTTTATTTACAATTGCCAAAAATTGGAAGCAATCAAGATGACTTTCAATAAGTGAATAGATTTTTGTTAAAAAAAAAAAAAAAGTATAATTTATGGCCAGGCGCCGTGGCTCACGCCTGTAATCCCAGCACTTTGGGAGGCTGAGGTGGGCAGATCACGAGGTCAGGAGATCGAGACCATCCTGGCTAACACGGTGAAACTCCATCTCTACTAAAAATACAAAAAAATTAGCCAGGCGTGGTGGTGGGTGCCTGTAGTCCCAGCTACTTGGGAGGCTGAGGTAGGAGAATGCCATGAACCCGGGATGTGGAGCTTGCAGCGAGTGGAGATCACGCCACTGCACTCCAGCCTGGGTGACAGAGCGAGACTCTGTCTCAAAAAAAGAAATATTCCTCAGGGCTTTGAGTGATATTTTTCTATATACTTCTGCATTATTCGAATCTCTCACGAGGAAAATGAAGAAGAGATCATGCCACTGCACTCCAGCCTGGGGGACAGAGCAAGACTCTGTCTCAAAAATAAAACAAGAAAACTATAATTTACATCCATGCAATATAATGATAAATGATATAAAAAGAGATAAAAAGAAATGAGCTCTCAGGCCACAGAAAGACATGGAGAAAATAAATGCATGTTACTAGGTCGAAAAGGCTGCATAATCATATGACTTCAACTATATGACATTCTATTTAATAGAAAAGGCAAAACTATGAGAAAGTAAAAATATCATGTTTGGAACCAGTGGGGAGAAAAAATGAACAGGTAGAGCACAGGGGATTTTTAGGGCAGTGAATCTATTCTGTTTGATACTGTCATGGTGGATACATGGCATTTTGCATTTGTCAAACACCGTAGAGCGTTTAACACCAACAGGAAATCTCAATGTAAACTACTTTGGTTAATAATAATGCATTAGGCCAGGCGTGGTGGCTGATGTCTGTAATTCCAGCCTTTGGGGAGGCCAAGGTGTTAGGATTGCTTGAGGTAAGGGGTTTGAGACCAACCTGGGCAACATCATGAAACCTCATCTCTACAAAAAATAATTTTAAAAACTAGGTGTGGCAGTGTGTACCTGTGGTTCTAACCAGGCATGGTGGTGTATGCCTGTGGTCTTAGCCACTTGGGAGGGAGGCTGAGGTGAGGGACTGTTTGAGCCCAGGAATTCAAGGTTGCAATGAACTAGATCACAGCACTGCACTCCAGCCTGGGTGAGAGAATAACACCCTGTCTCTAAGAGTAATCATCATCGTCATCATCATCATCATCTATCAATATTAGCTCATCAATTTTAATAAAAGTATCACACTACTGCAAGATGTTAACAATAGAGGAAACTGAGATGGAGAGGGGCATACAGACCCTCCTGGGCCCCCGCAGAAACCATCCAACTGACATCGTGATCAGAGAGAGGCACAGAGGATAGGATGGCCTTCATCATACAGGGTCCTCAGGAAAGACCTCAACCACCTGACATTTGAATTATGAGTAAGGTGAGGAAAGAGAGTGCCAGGCAGAGGGACCAGCCACTGCACAGGCAGAAGTGAGCAGGATGGACAGGGGACAGGGAGGTGAAAAGACAGACAAGGCTGGGCAGCGGACATGGAGGCCTTGATCTGGCTTCAGATTTTATTCTGAGTGTGATGGATCTCTGGAAGAGTTGAAGCAAAGGAGAGATGTGATTTGACTTGCCAAGCGAGTTTCAGTCTATCCTTTCGGTAGAGACACTAAACACTCAGGAACTTCTTGATTCTGAAATAAGTGTTGATGGAGACAGTTTCCCACATATCCACCCTTTATGAGATAGAAAGCCATCCCCTTTCTGGGCAGATGCAAGGGGGACACTGAGCCTCTGTAAACAAGACTAGTGACCCCTCTGAGTGGACACAGTCCTGCGGGGCTCACACATATGAAGAGTGAGCTGGGCATTGCTTGAGTGTGGGTCTCCCGCAGGCTGCATGAGCTCTTGTGCATATAAGGGCTTGCTCTGGGACTCTTTCCACGGAGCATTGTTTCATGACCTTCCACTCATCTGCTCCATGCACACGGCAGCCCTGGAAGCTATGTGGAGCGAGAGAACAAGCCCAGATCTGCCAGGCATCCCTAATCAGTTGTTACGCTCAGCTCCTCCATCCTCAGTGGCCTCACATGTAAAACAACAGATAGCAATACCAGACTTCAAGGTTGGGGCATTGGAGCTGTCAAAGTTGTCAGAATCAAAATGGAGTCACTTGTGTTAAAACAAACCAAAAACACCTGACAAATAGAGCCAGGGAAGGCCATGAAGAGAAGGTTCTCATGCTCGTATGCCTGATAACAAAACCCATCACAAAAGACTACAAAAACCACAACCTTGCTCAAAAGTCCTTGCAACTTCCCACAAAAAAATACTTCTGTCAGGACACCTGCCCAGGAACTTCCTGTCCAACCTCAACTGGCATCACTGTTGTTATTGACCCTTGGAGCCAAAGATAATTACCTAAAAACAGTCATTTAATCCTCTTCATTTTTCCTTTAAAAACCTTTGTCTTCTTTTATCTCCCTGAACACACACATAGTTCACTGTGGCATTCATATTTTCATTGCAATGCCCTAGTCCCAAATAAATATTTTCTTTTAGAGAGTCTTTCTGTTATTTAGGTTGACAGAGACAGTCAATCTATGGGAATTGTCTCCTGTTGGTCTCTGTGGATGAGAATTATCACTACTATCTAAGTGAGCGGCTCCAACCACACAAGAGCCCTAGAAAAGAAACATTGAGATTTAATACATTTATTCTAGAAGTGCCATTGTGGAATTATTTTCTGTTGACATTTTTGTTATTGCTTCCTTCATGCGCTCATTCATTCAATAAACACTCATTAAGTACTCCCTATGTTCCAGATATGCAGATATTTTTTAAGCTATGACATTTTGTGTACAATTAACAAAATAAACGTTTCCAGAGCAGAGAAGTGTATTCTTCACAATTGCTGGTGAAGGAATTGAACTTCAAAGGGCAGGGGTATCTGGAGTTAGCCAGGGCAAGGGCGCCCATGGTCCCTGTGTGTGTTTGTGGGTGAGGGTGCTCTGAGTACCTGGCCTGGGCAATGCTGATCCCAAATGCCACCTTTTACCCTACCCAGTACCAATGGGGAGACATTATCCCTTGACAGGGAACAGGACGCTGCTGGTTGAGATCACAGGATCATGCCTACAGCATGCACTAGCCAGCCTCCAAAAATGCTTGGAGGACCCCAGTTGGACTTCAGAAAGAAGGTAGTTCTTTCTTCATCAGACATCTCTGCCCTGTGGCCACATCAACAATGAGCATGGGATAAGCAGAAGGTATATGTCCTGTGCCCATGCTTACCACAGCCACTCCACAGACACTGGCTCTTCTAGAGACTCATTACTAGACCATCTGCAAAAAGCTATTACAACTGGGACCTTGAGGAACAAAGAAGAGGATCAATAGGAACTCGGGAGCCAGAGAGGAGCACAGGGTTCTCCCCTCGGGATGCACCTGTCTCTGAGACCCAGCTGCACTCCTCTCCTCTCCTGCGACTTCCTGCCATTCTCTCTGTATTCTCCGATGCAATCTACTCCGACACTCCCCAGCCCCTCTTTCCAAGACACTTGTGCAAAGGAATCTTCCCTTTGGTGTTCTCAGCAGCGGGGTGTGAGGTGTGGGGGTGGACAATAGAATATTGAAGTTCTAAATCTGTCTCTCATCTAATGCGATTCCTTTGAGAAGACTAAAAGCTGGGCTCGATTCTCCCATGTAGGATTAGTAAGAACATTGCAAATGTAGGGATGAAAAGAGTCTAGAGAAGGGCCCAACCTGTCCAAGGGCAATTGGGGCCAGAAACAACCTTGTACCTTGTCCTCAGCTGAGAAGAGCAGCAGGTGTGACAAGGGTAGTTAAAGGAAACTCCCACAATTGCGCTGGTGCCTTCTGGAGGTTTGTTTTTTTGGAAATCATTTCCATTTTGAAGGCCCAAGGGAAAACAATTTTCAGGTATTCACATGGGCACATAGAAGTGTGTTTCGTTCCAGCTGCTGTGCTAGGCCGAGCTCAGCAGAATCACCGAGTCACTTCCAATCTATGATTTTCTGCTGATGCTGACAAAGGCAACCCACAGGGCTGGAGAGGAAACACTGTATTTACTCACACAATTCTCTTCTCCTTCCAAAGGCGCCTGACTGCCCCAGAAAGCTAGTGAGAAGGAGATGAGCAGACATGCTCTCACGCTCTTCCAGCCCTTGTGGCCAGGAGCACGGACCGGGCGAATGAGGAAATAAAAGGATATCAGTCAGACACCAAGCTATTAATTAAACCTGACTGTTGGCCATCTAGGTGTTGAAACTCCATGTTGAGCACGGTGGCTAATCAGCCTGCAAAGGGCAGTAACTGCTATGAAGTGCAGTCAAGTGACACCTTGTGACCTCTGACATTTCTCCTGAAACAGCCGCACCAGGGAATCTCAGGGATCATGGCTCCACAGCCACCTGACTGCCAAAAAAGAACTAGGACATTTAGACTTTGCTTTTATTCTTACACCTTTTTGAACTCTCCAGTTAACGAGAAATTTAATAAGGCTTAGCGTCACGCGGTCCTGGGCTCTAGTGTTGTGGTATACCAACTCCTTATTCTGAAACTTGCTACATAAAAGGTCAGAATCAAGAATTTAACCCTGCTTTTGGATATAAGCCATATTTCAGGGCAATCAAATAATTGGTGAAGGAAAAATTCTTATTATAGAAGAACACTAACTAATGAACTTAGCAGGAATGATAGAGAATTATAGAAATCAACAGTTTGTGACACCTAGTGAATTAATCAACTGGACAATGGTTATCAATGGCTAAAAAATCATCAGTGAAAGGTTAATGAGAACGCTTAGCAAGTATGGCTCAGATTAACAACACCTGCCCCCAGTCATCAACTGCGACATCTGTAGAAAAGAAGTGGCTGATATGATGCACTAGGAAGTGCTGCACACCTTGTATAAAGAAAAAATGTTATTAAAAGAGAACACATTGACCTGAATCGAATGATGCCACCCTGATTAACCTGCCAGTTTATAGAAAATATGAGGGATAGAAGATGTCAAACACAGTCAAATGCAAATAATCAGCTCAATTCAGAATGTGGGAAATTCTGCAGAAGAAAAAAAACGAAGTATCTTCATCAAGTAGTTGGCATGGGAGAAAGAAGAGGAGAAGAAAATTGTAAAGGTAAAAAGAGTCTTAATAATTATATTAACCAAGCATAGTGTGGGAGCCTATTTGATTTTATCTTAACTTTTATTCTTGTTTCAGAGATACATGTGTGCAGATTGTTTTATAGATAAATTTCATGTTCTGAGGATTTGAAGTACATATTATTTCATCACCCAGGTGATAAGCATAGTACCCATTGGATAGCTTTTCAATCCTCACCCTATCCCACTCTCCACCCTCAAGTAAGCCTCAGTGCCTATTGTTCCCTTCTTTGTGCCCATGTGTACTCAATGTTTAGCTTCCACGTGTAAGTGAGAACGTACAGTGTTTGGCTTTCTGTTCCCGCATTGGTTCACTTGGGATAATGGCCTCCAGCTCCACCCGTGTTGATGTAAAAGACCTGATCTCATTCTATTTTATGGCTGTGTAGTATTCCATGGTGTATATGTACCACATTTCCTTTATCCAGACTACCACTGATGGGCCCTTATGTTGATTCCATGTCTTTGCTGTTGTGAATGGTGCTGTGATAAACATACATTTGCATGTGGTTTTTTTAATTACTATTTTTTGAAATGGAGGCTCACTCTATTGCCCATGCTGGAGTGCAGTTGCATGATCTCAGCTCACTGCAACATCCATCTCCTGGGTTCAAATGATTCTCCCACCTCAGCCTCCTGAGTAGCTGGTATTACAAGCACCTGCCACCATGCCCGGCTTATCTTTGTATTTTTGGTAGAGATGGGGTTCTGCCCTGTTGCCCAGCCTCGTCTGAACTCCTGGGCTCAAGCAATCCACCTGCCTCGGCCTCCCAGAGTCCTGGGACTACAGGAGTGAGCCACCGCACCTGGCCAGCATGTGTCTTTATGGTAGAAAAATGTATATTCCTTTGGGCATATACCCAACAATGGGATTGCTGGGTCAAATGGTAGCTCTGTTTTAAGTTCTTTGAGAAATCACCAAACTGTTTTCCACAGTGGCTGAACTAATTTACATTTCCACTAACAATGTATAAACACTTCATTTTCTCTACAGCCTCATGAGCATCTGTTATTCTTTGTCTTTTTAGTAATAACCATCCTGACTGATGTGAAATGGTATTTCACTGTGGTTTTGATTTGCATTTCTCTAATGACCATTGATGTTGAACATTTTTTTCATAAGCTTGTTGGACATGCATATATCTTTTGAAAAGTGTCTGTTCATGTCCTTTGATATTTTTTAGTGGTGTTTGCTTTTTGCTTGTTAATTTGTTTAAGTTTCTTATAGATTCTAGATATTAGGCCTTTGTAAGATACATAGGTTATAAATATTTTTCTCATTCTGTGGGTTGCCTGTTTACTCTGTTGATAGTTTCTTTTGGTATGCAGAAGCTCTTTAGTTTAATTAGGTCCCTTTTGTCAATTTTTGTTTTGTTGCTTTTGGCATCTTTATCATAAAATTTTTGCCAGGGCCTATGTCTAGAAAGGCATTTCCTAGGTTTTCCTCAAGGGTTTTCATAATTGTGGTTTTTCATTTAAATATTTAATCCCTCTTGAGTTAGTTTTTGTATATGGTGTAAAGAAGGGGTCCAACTTCAGTCTTCTGCATATAGCAAGCCAGTTATCCCAGCACCACTTGTTGAATAGGGACTCCTTTCTACATTGCTTGTTTTTGTCAATTTTGTCAAAGATCAGATGGCTGTAGGTGTGCAGCTTTACTTGGGAGCTCTATATTCTATTCCATTAGTATGTATCTATTTTTGTACCAGTACCATGTTGTTTTGATTACTGTAGCCTTGTAGTATACTTTGAAGTAGGGTACTATGATGCCTCCAACTCTGTTCTTTTGGCTTAGGATTGCCTTGGCTATTTGGGCTCTTTTTTGGTTCCATATGAATTTTACAATAGTTTTTCTGTTTTGTGAGGAATGTCCTTGGTAGTTTGATAGAAATAGTTTTGAATGTATAAATTGCTTTGAGTAGTATGGTCGTTTTAACAACACTGATTCTTCCTATCCATGAGTATAGAATGTTTTCCCATTTGTTTCTGTCATCTCTCATTTCTTTCGGCAGCGTTTTGTAATTATTGTTCTACAGATCTTTTGCTTCCCTAGTTAGCTGTGTTCCTCGGTATTTAATCTTTCTGTAGCTATCGTGAATGAAATTGCATTGATTTGGCACTCAAGTTGGACATTATTGGTGTATGAAAATGTTACTGATTTTTGTACATTGATTTTGTATCCAGAAACTTGGTGATATGGTTTGACTGTGTCCCTACCCAAATCTCATCTTGAATTCCCACGTGTTGTGGGAGGGATCCTGTGGGAGGTGATTGAATCACGGGGGCAGGTCTTTCCTACGCTGTTCTCATGATAGTGAGTAAGTCTCACGAGATCTGATGGTTATTATAAGAGGGAGTTTTCCTGCACAAGCTCTCTTTTTGCCTGCTGCCATTCATGTAAGAGGTGACCTGCTGCTCTTTGTCTTTCACCATGATTGTGAAGCCTCCCCAGCCATGGTGAACTGTAGGTCCAATAAACCTCTTTCATTTGCAAATTGCCCAGCCTCGGGTATGTCTTTATCAGCAGCGTGAAAACAGAGTAATACACTTGGCTAACGTTGTTTCTCAGATTTAGGAGCTTTAGGGCAGAGACTATGGGGTTTTCTAGGGGGATAAAATCATATTGTCTGCAGAGATAGTCTGACTTCCTCTCTTCTTCTTTGGATGCCTTTTCTTTCTTTCTCTTGCCTGATTGCTCTGGCTAGGATTTCTAATACAATGTTGAATAGGAATGGTGAAAATGGGCATCCTTGTCTTGTTCTGGTTCTCAGCTTCAGCTTTTGCCCATTGAGTATGATGTTGACTGTGGGTTTATCATAGATGGCTCTTATTATTTTGAGGTATGTTCCTTCAATGCCTAGTTGTTAGGGTTTTTTTATAAACATGAAGTGATGCTGAATTGTATCAAAAGCCTTGTCTGCATCTATTGAGGTGATTGTGTGATTTTTGTTTTTAGTTCTGTTTATGTGGTGGATCACATTTGTTGATTTGCACATGTTGAACCAACCTTGCATCCCAGAGATAAAACCTACTTGATTGTAATGGATTAGCATTTTGATGTGCTGCTGGTTTCAGTTTGCTAGTATTTTGTTGAGGATTTTTGCATCGATTTTTATCAAGGATAATGGCCTGAAATTTTCTTTTTCTGTTGCATCACTGCCAGGTTTTGTTATCAGGATGATCCTGGCCTTATAGAATGAGTTAGGAAGGTATCCCTCCTCCTCAATTTTTGGAATAGTTTCAGTAAGAATGGTACCTGCTCTTCTTTATGCTTCTGGTAGAATTTGGCTGTGAATCTATCTAGCCCGGGGCTTTTTCTGGTTGGCAGGTTTTTCATTACTGATTCAGTTTCTAAACTCATTAGTGGTTTATTCTTGAATAAACCACTTGAATTTCTTCCTCATTCAGTTTTGGGAGGGTGTATGTGTCCAGAAATTTATCCATTTCTATTAGATTATCTAGTTTGTATCCATAGAGGTGTTCATAACAGTCTCTGATGGTTTTTTGTATTTCTGTGGAGTTGGTGGTAATGTCCCCTTTGTCATTTCTGATTGTGTTTATTTGAATCATCTCTCTTTCTTACTTTATTAGTCCAGCTGGCAGTATATCAAATTATTTATTCTTTCAAATAAAGAACTTCTGGTTTTATTGATCTTTTATATGGTTTTTGCTTCTGAATTTCATTCAGTTCTGTTCTGATTTTGGTTATTTCTGTCTTCCGCTGGCTTTGGGGTTGTTTTTATAATTCCTCAAGGTATGATGTTAGGTTGTTAATTTGAGATCTTTCTAACATTTTCATGTAGACATTTAGTGCTATATGCTTCCTTCTTACTAATACTTTAGCTGTGTCCCAGAGATTCTGGTATATTGTATCTTCTGTTCTCATAGTTTCAAAGAATGTATTGATTTCTGCCTTAATTTCATTGCTTACCCAAAAGTCATTCAGAATCAGGTGGTTTCGTTTCTCTGTAATTCTATGGTTTTGAGCAATCTTCTTGGTATTGATTTCAATTTTTATCGTGCTGTGGTCTAAGAGTGTGATTGGTGTGATTTCAGTTTTTTAATTTGCTGAGAATTGTTTTATGGCCAATTGTGGGGTCGATTTGAGGGTATGTGCCATGTGCAGATGAGAATGTACATTCTGTTGTTTTGGGGTGGATAGCTCTGTGGATGCCTGTTAGGCCCATTTGGTCAAGTACTGAGTTCAGATCCTGAACATTTTTGTTAGTTTTCTGACTCGATGATCTGTCTAATACTGTCAATGGGATATTCTATTCTCCAACTGTTATTGTATAATTATCTAAGTCTCTTTGTAGGTCTCTAAGAACTTGTTTTATGAATCTGGATGCCCCTGTGTTGGGTGCATATATATTTAAGACAGTTCAATTGTCTTATTGAATCAAACCCTTTGCCATTTTGTAATGCCCTTCTTCGTCTTTTTTGATCATTGTCAGTTGAAAGTCTGTTTTGTCTGAAATTAGAAGGCTGCACTCCAGCCTGGGCAACAGAGTGAGACTCTCAAAAAAAAATAAAAAGCAACCCCTGATATTTTTGGTTTCCATTTGCCTCACAGATTTTTCTCCATCACTTTACTTTGACCTTGTATATGTTCTTGCATGTGTGATGGGTAACTTGAAGACAGCATACAGTTAAGTCTCACTTTATCCAAGTCGCCACTCTCTGTCTTTTGATCAGGCCACTTAGCCCGTTCTCATTCAAAGTTAACATAAATATTTGCGTATTTAATTCTATTATCATATTGTTAGCTCATTATTATGTAGAATTCACTGTGTAGTTGCTTTATAGGGTCAGTGGTCTATTTACTTAAGTGTGTTTTTGTGATGGCTGGTAAAAGTCTTTTTTTTCTAGCCCTCCTTTAAGGACCTCTTATAAGGCAATTCTGGTGATAATGAGTTCCCTTAGCATTTGCTTGTCTGAAAAGGATCTTATTTCTGCTTTCATATATGAAGCTCAATTTGGCTGGATATGAAATTCTTGGTTGGAATTTCTTTTCTTTAAGAATGCTGAATATAGGCCCCAAATCTCTTCTGGCTTAGAAGGTTTCTGCTGAAAGGTCCACTGTTATATTAATGGGGTTCCCTTTCTAGATGACCTGTCTCTTCTTCCTAGTTGCTTTTAATATTTTCTGTTTCATGTCGACCTCAGAGAAGCTGATGATGACTATGCATCTTAGAAATGGTTGTTTTGTACAGTATCTCACAGGGGTTCTCTGCATTTCCTGAATTTAAATGTTGGTCTGTCTAGTGAGATTGGGAAATTTTCATAGACCGTATCCTCAAATATGTTTTTCAAGTTGCATGTTTTCCCTCCTTCTCTTTCAGGGATGTCAGTGAGTTATAGAGTTCGTCTCTTTATGTAATCCCATATTTCTCAGAGGTTTTGTTTGGTTTTAAAATTATTTTTTTCTTTAATTTTGCCTGACTGAGATAGTTCTGAGAATCAGTCTTCAGGTTCTGAGATTCTTTCCTCAGCTTGTCCTTGTGTCACATGCCTCTTGCCTCTTCCTTCTATTCTTCTGTTAATACTTGCAACAGTATTATGAAATTCTTGCAGTGTGTTTTCCAGCTCTATCAGATCAGTTTGGTTCTTTCTTAATGGCCATTTTGTCTTTCAGTTCCTGTATTACTTTATGGCAATCCTTAGATTCCTTGAATTGAGTTTTGACTTTCTTCTGAATCTCAGTGGTCTAAATTCTGTGTCTGTTATTTCAGCCATTTCAGCCTGGTTAAGGACCATCACTGGGGAACTAGTGTAGTTATTTGGAGGAAAGAAGACACTCTGGCTTTTTGAGTTGCCAGAGTTCTTGCACTAGTCCTTTCTCATCTGTGTGGGCTAATGTTCCTTTAACTATAGTGGGATTTGAGTATAATGAGTTGTCTTCATTTCTGGATGTTTTCAGAGCGCTAAGTATTTGTGCAGGGTCTTTATTTGTAACTGAATTCTTATTGTTCCTTTCACAGCAGTGGAGGGGGGATATAGCAAAGTATTTTTGGTGTTGAAGTTTAGGCTGTGATACAGGAGGTGGGGCTTAAGTGCAATGACTGGTAGGCTCTTCGCCAAGTGGCTCCTCTGTATTTCCTCCTGATTGCAGCTATGGTCCCTCACAGTGCTCTGAAGGTGTGGGCTCCTCTTCCACTCCAATGCTGGATGCAGATCTTGGCTTGGCACTACTGGGCTGCACCCCGTAGTCCTGGACCTAGCTCAGGCTTTATAGTCCCTCCCAAATGTGAGGGTAGCAGGAGCAGAGACCTTTTCAGTGGTGATGTCAGAGGGCCTTTCGCTTGTCTCTCAGGGCTGCCCCCCAGCGAAACACAAAGCAGCTCTCAATCAGAGCAATCAGCCTGGGGTGGGGTGGCTGTGTTGTGGGCCCAAGCTAGGTAGCCCTGCCTAATGATGAGTAAGGTGATGGAGGGACCCATGAAGAAGACAGATTGGGTTCTATTTTAGATCTTAATTGTTAAGAAAACAATTTTAAAACTCCAAAAAGACAATCAGAAGAAAGAAAACCTGAGTTGAGTATTAGATGCTATTAAACAATTATACAGGAAAGTTGGTAATTTCATTGTTTGTGATAATATTGTTTGTGTCTTTTTAGAGTTCACATCTATAAAAGTTACATATGGAAATATATACAGGTAAAGTAATATGTCATATTGAATTTTCTTAAAATACTTCTCTGCCAAAAAAAAAAGGAAATGGCAGAGGGTGATGGATGAAAGAAGAAGGAAGATGAAGATGGGTGATAAGGGCTAAATTTGAGTTCAAAAATGTTTATAAGATTTAGGTAAAATAGCCATTGCAACTTAATTATTAGCTATGTGATATTGGACATGTTTTAAATTTTCTGAGTTCTGATTTTCTCATTAATGAAACAGGAATAAAAATGTTTTTCCTTCCATGATCACTTTGAAGATTAATTAGTGTAATAGGCCTGAATAATGCCAGGCTCCTACTAAGTACTTAATAAGACAAAAATCCCTTGTAGATATCATGGAATATCCTTAACACTTTGCTTAAACCAGTCCTTCTAAGTGAGCAGATTCCAGCTCAGTAAAGCTGCAGACAGTGTTCCTTTTGAATCCAGATTTAAACATGCCTTTTCCTATGGATGTTTCTTGAGGACATGGATTCTGTCTCATTCTCGCCTGAATTCCTATGTAACAGGGTGCTGGCTGTGTAGTGAGGCTGTGTTTGTCAGCTGGCTGACTGAAGGAATGAGCGAATGAATGATGCCTGATAATTCAGCCCACTTAAAGCATGCTCAACATGCAAGTGAATGAAAATATGGCATAAACTACTAGAGGAGGGATGAGAAGGAAGATGGAGTTGGTGATAAGACTGTATGAATTAAAATGGGCAATGGAGAAGAAGAAAGGCTCAACTGTAAACCTTTCATCAGGAGCCAGGCAATCAGTGGGAAGAGGCATGTGAGACAAGGACAGAGAAAGAGTGGTCAGGAGACTTTGGAAAAGCACAAACCGGGGAGAGAGCACAAGAGCACAAACGCAATCCTGCTCAGAGCCAGTTAAACACCTTCTCAACAGTCCTGAGAGCAACAGAGCATGCATTCAGATGGAGACTTCACAGACTACAGACCAAGAAGTAGTTAGACCTTTGTTCAAGAATGAACAGTTCCCTTAAAAGTTTACCTAAAAGTTTTGCAAAATTTATTTTTAGGTATTGACATCTCATAAAACAAGAACCACATCTTTAAATAAAAAGTATGATAAACTATGTCTAAGTGAAGCTTTGAAATGAAATAGAAGAGCTTAGTAGAAAGGAATAAAGGTTATGTTTAGGGAGGGAATATTTAGAATTAGTCAGAAAAATGCAAAGATGTATGGGATGTGAGAAGATCCATTCAGTACATCACTTAGGGTTTGAAGAACTAGAACCAGCACAACAGGGATTGTTAATGCAAGAGCTCAGCAAAAGAATCTCATTTTGCTCCAAGCCAAAAATAGATACTTCAAGTTGAGTTCCATTAAAGGAAAATGGCAATGTAACAGAAAATGTGTTATATACAACATATCTCATTACAGAGAAGAGAACATCTTTTTGGAAAGCACTATCAAAATCAGAAATGATGTGATCAGAAATTAAAGGAATTGGAAAGTAATCTGCTGTATGTTTCCATTTTTGAAACACTGTTTGAAGGGGTTCTTATTGATAAATAATAGATTAATAATGAAGTCAAGTTAAAGGCATCAGTTTATCTTGAATAACAGGGAAGTCATTTGTAACCCAGTAAATGCCCCTGTGCCTCAAAAAGTATGCCAGAGTATAGATAGGAATGAATGAGGCTATTTTTCTTTGCATATCATGTCAAAAACAGCGTGATAAATGGGGATACAATTTTGAACTGTCTGAGGCTTTCAGAAGTTGGAAGCCTTTTAAGAGATCTGATTAATTTAACATGTCAAACCTAATGGTGAATGAGTTCAGTTTCTCCAAAGAGCAATTAGTCAACAGAATAAATTAACATGAGATATTGTCAAATGCAAAAACTGTGCTCATTGCCAAAGATAAAACACTTTTGCTGCTATTATGGAACTTGCTTCTTTGTTCTATGTAGGGCTTCTGTGACATAATTCCCTCACTGACCCCAATGCTTGGAATGAGCTGCTGTCATTTCTCATCTGGACCACTGCAAAAGCCTCCTAGTTTGTCTCTCCTCAGCCACACTTACCCACCTCCTGTCTGCTCTTTGTATACTATCCATATGATAATTGAAAATCACAAAAAGTTTTTTGAGAATGTCTCAATAACATCCAATTGTGTTTGGAATAGACAAATAAGATTAGAGTATCTTGCAAAGCCTGAGTCCCTAAATACCCCTCAATTCCAGCCACCTTCTCTGACCCCATATCACTTTCCCATATTCTTTGGCCTTCTTTCACTTCTTTGCACTTGACTTGCTATCTCTGAGTCTTCTCACATCCTGTTCCCTCTTTCCGAAACACTCTTTCCCCTCCCCAGTGTCTCACATACTCAACTCCTTCTCATTCTTTAGACTTCAGGACAGATCTCAGAGCTACTTACTTGGGAGAAACTTCCTGATGTCCTGACGAGGCCATGATTCTCTATAATGTATTCTCACTGCCTCCTGGGCTCTGGTGTAGCACCTGTCACAGTCCCCACATTCTCGTTATAAACCTTTAATCCCTTTCATTCATGCTTCCAAAGCCACCTACCAACCAAATGCTCCTTCCAACACTGCCATGACTCTTCGTGTTGTCAAATGCAGTGGTCCCTTCTCTGTCACTTGACATCTCATCAGCATTTGACACAACTGAAAATTTCCTTCTTCTAAAACACTTATTCCTTCTGGAATTAAGCATATCACAACCACCCAGTCTTCCTTCTACCACATTAGTCACCAGTTCTCAGTATTTGCTTTTATCTTCCCCTCCTCAGCTAGATCCCTTTATCGTGGAGCACATTGAGCTGAAAACTGGGCTCTCTGTGATCTCAACCAGTCCCATGATTTTAAGTACCACCTTCAGTAAAATGGCACCCATATTTATGCATCCAGACTCAGACATCATTGCTGAGCTCCTTATTAGTCTATTCAACTATGTACTTGACATCTCCTCTTGGAAGCAATAGTCATCTCAAATTTACTCAATCAAAATAAAATTCTTGATGACCTGCGCAGGAACATACATAAGCCCACCCCAATCTTTGGCATCTCGGCAAATGGTTCTACCATCCATCCATGTGCTCAAGCCAACACCTAGGTGTCACCATTGATTAATCGCTGCTTTATTCCTAAACTTCTGATACTCAATTCATCATGATGCTCTATTGGTTCTCCCTTGAAAAGATGTCCTATATCTGGCCATTTCTCTACAACTTTATGGCAGCCGCTATGCTTCCCATTGCATTTAGGATAAAACCCAAACTCCTCAACAAAGCCCACAAGGCCCCATAGATCTACCCTTCTGACCTCATCTTCTGGTCTCTCTCACTTCTTTCCTAAGCTCCAGGCACATCAGTCGCGAGGGAAGCCATGAGCTAAATGCTATCAGGAGGATCAAGGAGAAAAAAATAGGGAGAATAAGTAGAAACTGAAATTAAATCCCTATTTTTTTGGCAGAAATTTAGTATAACTAAACTGAAAACTAAAACTGAAAAGTCAAGAAGTAACATTTGTCTGTTATTTAGAAATTTGAAGGAAAATATTAAAATAATATACAAAAAGTATTCTAAATGATTGTTTATGAAGCAAGAATTAAGCATGGTAATGGTGAGAATTTATGAAGTATGAAAATTCCTATATTTGTTATAAATCTCAAATACAGTTTAACTTTTAAAGAATATATATTACATTGAGAAAAATAAAATTTGGGAAAAAATGTATTGAGGAAAAAGCAGTAAAATCTTGTGAAGAGACAGACAAACAGGGAGAAAAGCCAGAAGACCTACAGAATGTTCTATAACTTTCAAACACAAAAGAGAAAATAACCAAGAACATCTTTTATATTTGATTGAGGAGGGTTAACTTTTGGGGAAAGGATAAGCTGTGCATGCACCACTCTTAGTTGTCTCAGCAACCGGACTCCCTAGTAATGATAGTAATTTTACAATGTAAAAAGTTACATGCAAATTAAGTAAATAGTAATTAGGGGCGAAGTAACACATGGCACTGATAGGCTGCACTTTGGTAGAAGGGCTAGGACAAGGTTGTTCCAAGTCAACGGATGAGATAATGAAAAGAAGAACTAAGGACGTAAATTGAGTCCGCTCTCCTGCAACTTCGCTGGATATTGCAAGCACACTGTGCCTCTCTCAAATTTTGATAAAGCCAGTGTAGGTCATAAATAAATATTTCCTGCCTCCATACTGCTTCATCCGTATGACTATAGCTCCCACTGTACTTTGAGAACCCTTTGAAGAAGATAGATGACGGTAAACTTTGAATAAGTAAGGCAGGTGGAAGGAGAATGTCAGAAATTTGGGAAGAAAGCAGGGAGTAATCAATGCTGACACCTAGGTGTTGGCTTGAGCACGTGGATGGGTGGTAGAACCATTTGTTGAGACGCCAGAGATTGGAGTGGGCTTACGCATGTTCCTGTGCAGTTCATCACACTTGCCCTCGACAGATCCTGTCGCTTAATAGTCGATCAACAAATATTTGTTGAACAAACAAATGAATGAACAAAAACTCTACAAAAGATGTGGCAGAGCCAGGAGCTGCCCCCTCAGATGGAGTATAAAGGCTCTCGAAAGGAATTGCTTCCCCTGAGCTTGGATGTGCTCACTAAAGTCTTGAATCTGTGTTGATGGCGGGGCTCACCTGGGCTTATTGACATTGATACCTGATAGAGCCTCTCAAAGTGTGAGGGAGCTATAACTCTCCCTCTCCCTGTGGAAAACCAAAACTTAAACTAGACCACTTCTATAAATACATAAACATGTAAGTATATGCAGATCGTGGATGCATTTATGCACTCTCACATACAAGCAACCTTTGCACTGCCCATGGGTGAAGCAGCAGATTACCTATGGCGTAATTCGAAGGGCACAAAATGGCCCACCAGCACAAAAATGCCTCCCTTTCTAACCAGCCATAAATCTGAGACATCTTTATTATACTTGTCACTTCAATTAATATTATTTTTAGAAAGTCCCTCTTAAAATTCAAACACATTATGTAAAAAGGAAACATTGATATAGGCGGTGAGGGTGGTATGGAAGAAAGGAGATCTCATGAGTATGAAATCCGTGGATCCACCACTAACTAGCTGAGTTATCTTATAAAAGTTAGCTAACCTCACCAAATCTTCATTTATTAAATTGTAGCATATAGAAAAACCCAACTTTATAGTATTATTATAAGAATAATAGAGTATTTGGTAAACTGTAAACCTACAATTTAGTTTCTATTACATCTTGGGGTTTTTGGGTTATAAGTTGGCAGATATCAGAGCCTTGAGATATGGAATATGAAACAAGAAATTGTATGGATAGGAAGGATGAGCTGCTAAGAGAAAGAGCAAAGAAAAAGAAATTATAGAGACACTTTACCCATTTTCTTCACTTCGTGGCACATATGTTCAAACAGGGCCCTGCCCTTGATTCTTACTGACTCCAACCACATAACTGCACCTGAGTCCTCAGTGAACACAACATTCTTTTCAAAGTGTGGGTGATGACCCTTTAGTGAATTGTCATCAGTTTAATAAGGCATGGCCAGCACTTTAATAAATGAAATAGAATCAAAGCACATTGTGTATAGCAAGGGTACATACTATCTTGGAAAGATTTTGTCTTTTCTTGCAGTGGTATTTAAGTGCGTACTTGGTGCTGAATCACAACGTAAAACATATTCCTTACTACTTGTCACAATCAAAAAAAATTAAAAGCTTCTGCCATATGCCA
Source organism: Colobus angolensis palliatus (assembly GCF_000951035.1). Taxonomy (NCBI): domain Eukaryota; kingdom Metazoa; phylum Chordata; class Mammalia; order Primates; family Cercopithecidae; genus Colobus; species Colobus angolensis. The sequence continues at coordinate 4,506,030 of NW_012115155.1, read as the reverse complement.
TATGCATGCTAAGATACTTTCAGTTTCCTAAATATGCAATACTCTTTCATATCTCCTGGCCTGTGCAGATGCTCTTCCCTCTAGTGGAAGGTCCTTTTGCCCACCCTAGCCCAAATGGGGTCTCTTCTCAACAATACACAGCAAAAGCTTAGTTACCTGCTGTGTGACTCCACATCCTCACCCAGATATTCTCCTTTGTTCTTTCCATGCCAAAGACTGCACTCTGTCTGTACCTTGGTCACATTCATTGTATTTAGATGTAATCAATTGTGTCATATTTTATTTGCAGTTGATTGAACACTGCTTGTCTGCCTACTAAACTCTTGGCTTTTTGAAGGCAGAAACTCTATCTCGCTTTCCCTCATCTTTTTACTCCAAGAACATGAGTATTGTAGGTGTGTTGGAAATGTTTGCTAAACCAACACATAAAAGATAAGCTGGAAAATAGAAAAGCCATTTTTTATCTGTTGAAAAGTGCTTCCTAAGCAGCCATCCAACTCTCACAAGTGGGATTTATTCAGTTGTCACACAAGACAGGACAGAAAGCCCCCACCGAGATGACTCTGCAAGTCTACATTCATGTGCCACTGAGGAAACTCTGGATTTGCTCGTGAATGATTATTTGCCGAACATAGACACCGTTTTGATATGAGGACACCTTCAAATCTCAAATAAATGCAAAGATGCTTTAACAAAAAAAAAAAGAAAAAAAAAACAAAACAAGAGATGGTCCACGAGGCCAATATCCTTGACTCAAAATGTCAGCAAAAGTTGTGCCTTTAAAAGGTAATGTTTCTATAAGACATGAAACACTTTAAATCAATATATATTGTATTAAAGCCTTGCTTCTGGTGGATAGGTTTTTTTTTTAATAAAACATCCAAAGATGAAAGAAAAGTATTGTTTCAGCCCCCTGAATCCCTGGAGAGATACAAGGATCTCTTTACATTCTGCTGACATGGGCACAGGAAAGAGCCAGCGACAGGGAAATGAAGTGAGGCCACTGTTTTCCCATCAGACTGGGTATTCTGGCTGGCTTCTCCAGGGGCAGTAGCTGGCACAAAGGCCCCAGCCCCTCTAGGATGGCACAGCTTTGAAATAAGATGCAACAAGGAGGCAGAATCAACTATTTCTGTGAAAGCTCATTCCTCGTTTCGTCACAGGGAAGTTTATTCAATAAGTCCAAATTTGGCTATAAGTTCCCTTTCATTAGCACAGGAGCTAGGATGAACTTCCTAGAGTTATTCAAATCTGGGCTGTGGACTGTTCCAGGCTCAGCTCCTCTCAAACTTGAATGGGCAGTTGAATCTTCTGGGGATCTTCCCAAAATGCACATTTCTGATTCAAGATGTTTGAGTTCCTGCATTTCTCACAAGCTCCCAAGTGGCTCTGGTGTTCTGGTCCCTGGAGTCTGATGCCAAGTCTTCATCAACTCACTCTTTCCTACACAGGGAAATAGCAGATAACCAAGGAGTAAGGAACCCATGTGGTTTGATTGTTTGTTTATACAAGGTGCTGTCAGCAACAGTCCTCATTTAAAATAAAAATAACTTAAAATACTTTTTTTGAAAAAAGAGAGACAGCAGACCTACATCTAGGTCCTATTGTGTAACATTCAAAGTGAATGATGCTGTTTTGTCTAATCCCAGCATAACACTAGTTATGACTCTCATTTCATCAAACAGCAAACTAAGACTCATATGTTAACGTTTTCAAAGTCATCTAGGCAATAAGTAGCCAAGGTGGGATTTGAAATCAGTTGTCTCTGACTCCAAAGTTTATAGGCTTTCTGTTATTTTGGCTTCTTGGATTATTAGTTACTAATACCTTCAGTTAGGGCTGGGAGTGATGGCTCACTTCCGTAACCCCAACACTTTGGGAGGCTGAGGCATGCAAATGACCTGAGGTCAGGAGTTCGAGACCAGCCTGACCAACATGGCGAAACCTCGTCTCTACTAAAAATACAAAAATTAGCCAGGCATGGTGGGAGGGCCTGTAATCCCAGCTTACTCGGGAGGCTGAGGCAGGAGAATCACTTGAACCTGGGAGGCAGAGGTTGCAGTGAGCTGAGATCGTGCCATTGCACTCTAGCCTGGGCAACAAGAATGAAACTCCATCTCAAAAAACAAAACCTTTCATTTAAACTCAGTTTAATAGGTATGTGCATACATATATAAAGAGAGAAATATAGATCGTGTGTGTGTGCAGTGTTTGTGCACAAAGAACAAGGAAGAGAGGACACATTGATGAAGAGGACCCATTCAAGCCCTCCAGGATCACACAGTCCCCCAGAAAGTGAGGTTCAGGAAAAGATCACTCTACCACAATGAGCCTAGCGCTATAGTGGAGGCACTGGCTGAGAGGCACGCTTAGCACAGAATGCAGCTCTTGGAACAGTTGCTACCTCAGCTGCTTTTGAAGAGTGAAGAGAAGTTTATTTGCTGAAGGAAGATAGATGCATTGCCAGGTGGATCACTGCATCTCCAGGAGACTGCTGGAGAAAAGTCATGGAATCGTGACATAAATTGTATGTTTTTTAAGGAGAATTTTTGGTTAATGACCATGGAGGATTCCTGCACTTACTAGTTCCAAAGTTAAATAAGAAGTTATTATTTTTAAAGGTTCTGAGTGATAAGAGACTGACACATGAATTACGTGAGTTTTTTTGTTTTTTTCTTTTTGACAAAATTTCTTCATTTGTCTATCCAGGATACCACAGATGAAAGTCATTTTCTACCCATAGTAATTTCTTAGCCTCCAGCTAATAAGGCAAACAAAAAGAAATTAATCTATACTCCAGCTCCATGGGTTTAACCCAGCCGCTGCCTCCCCTGCTAAGCCTGAGATGATCAATTGTGATGACAACAGATGATCCCTTTATCTTTCTTTTCCGGGCTCTGAGAGATGGGCTGCTTCTACCAGAGTGCTGTTGGCAAAGTAGGAAGCACACGGCATTCAAATTACACCGCACAAGCTAAAAACCCTGGACAATATCAAGCTAATGGCTATAACTGAAATAATAAAAATAAATAGGCAGATTCTAGCTACAGTTTACTGAGTCAAGTGAAGAAAATTCTTCAAATGAAAAATTGTCAAAAACCCTCACTGCCCGAGGTCCTCTGGCAATTTGTGTAAGAGACTGATGCCCTGTTCCGTGGCCCAGCAAGGCCACCCTGGGCTGAAGGCCTTCCTCTAGCCATCATATTCTTTTTCTTTTTTCCTTAACATTCTTTTTTTTTTTTTTTTTTATGAAAGAGTGGATTGTATTTATGTATTTTTTTTAATTTACTTTTTTTATTTCAATAGGGTTTTGGGTGTTGGTTACATGAATAGGTGGTGTTTGGTTACATGAAGAAGTTCTTTATTTCTGAGATTTTGCTGCACCCATTACCCGAGCAGTGTACACTGCACTCAATGTGTAGTCTTCTATCCCTCGCCACCCACATCCTGAGCCAAGACTATAGAAGCACCTCCCAACCCTCGCCAGCTCAGGTCTTCCGTCTCTACAAATAGTTAAATTCTAGGAAGCCTGATGTTCCCAAATTGCAGAGGCCAATCAAGTTTTAATCACTCCTGGTCAGAACGCAAATGGTAGGCCCCTCTAGACATGTATCTTCTTGCCTTGTTCATATTTACATAATGCTTCAAATATTCTGGGATATTCAATTATCCTCATGGAAATGAAAATAAAATTGGATCCCTTAACTAGTCTATAGGCAATAATCTATCACAGCCAGATCAAAGACTTAAAAAAATCAAAATTTGAAAACAGCTGGTAGAAAACAGTGAGGAATATTTTATGACCTTACAAAAAACCACGAGGAAATAATTTCTTAGTAAGACATGACAAAGGCAAACTTAAAGAAAGCAATGAATACAGTCAACCACATACAAATCTTAAGACTTCTCTCTATCAAAAGAAACCATTTGAGAAGTGTGAAAAAAACTGTAAGAAAATGGGAAGGCAATATTTGGAATTCATATAACCCCCCAAAGTATTTGTTTCTAAGACGTGTAAGGCAATCTACAATTCAATGAGAAAGACATGGACAAGGATGTTCACAGCAAGGCTGCTTCTAATTACAAGTGTCTGGAAACAGCCCAAATGCATACCAAGAGGAAAACGGATAAATAAACGGAGATCTGTTCAGCCATTTTAATACAAAACAACAGCTTGAAGTACTGAATTGAATGAGAGGTATAATCTGTAAACATGGATGCATATCATAAATATAATGCTGACTTTTTTAAAAAAGCAAAGTTGCAAAGGATGTATACATTAGAATCTGCTTATATAATATTTAGAAATGGGAAACGATGCCATAAGTGTAGTAAACATAAAGACATTCATGGGAATGATAAACTTCCCAAAATTATGTAAAATTATGCAAAATTCCCCCAGGAAAGCAAAATTACGATATCCTCTGGATAGAGAGAAGGGTGCTGTTATGGAAGAGAATGCCAAAGACTTCAAATATTTTGGCACTATTGCATTCTTTAAGCCAAATTTTATGTTTATAAATATTTATTTTATTATTCAGTATAACCTTTAATATGTGGAGAAAGCTTCACAATAAACATATTTTTTAAAGGAGTAAAAAATGAAATGGAAGGTTGATATGACCTTCAAGAAGACCACCACAACAAAATAAAGCAGGAAGTTCAAAGAGAGGCAGGGCATGGTGGCTCACGCCTATAATCCCAGCACTTTGGGAGGCCAAGGCAGGCAGATCATGAGGTCGAGAGATCGAGACCATCCTGGCCAACATGGTGAAACCCCATTTCTACTAAAACTACAAAAATTAATTGGGAGTGGTGGCATGCACCTGTAATCCCAGCTACTTGGGAGGCTGAGGCAGTTTAATCACTTGAACCTGGGAGGCGTGGGTTGCAGTGACCCAAGATTATGCCACCTTCCTACAGCCTGGCAACAGAGTGAGACTCCATCTAAAAAAAAAGAAAGAAAGAAAGAAAGAAAAGAAAGCTAAGAGAGAGGCAGGGAGAAGAGGGAGAGAAAGAGAGAGAAAGGTGAGATACACATATTCTAATAACTCTTTAGTGATAGCTCCCAAAGTAGAAAATAAAAGGGAAAAATACACACAAACCAGTAATAGGAGAAACTTCTTAGAATTCAAAAAAGACATAAAACTTTGGATAGGGCCCAAATGATGCCAGTTGAAGACCCATACAAATATGTCATGATGAACTCCAAAGAAAAGGAGAATACTGGAAAACTTCCAGAGAGACGAAAGAGTACTTACAAAGGAAAGATAACTAAATTGATATGACTCCCAGTTGACAGCATTAAATACAGAAATACAATAAAATACTTTATTCAAGGATCTGAGGAAAACATTTTTATTAAGGATTTTTCATTAAAGCTATCCAATATTCAAGAGTGAGGGGAAGATAAAACATATTTAGAATTAAGGAAAACAACAAGGTCACTTTTCACAGATTATCCTAGAAGAGTTATCAAAGGATGCACTCTGACAAAATAAAAACAAAGTGCATTCAAGAGTGAATAGATGTGAAACTGATTAATAGAAAAACTAAGCATTAAAACATCACAAAGTCTAAGAAGGAACAAAAATAAAAACGGTAATGATATAAGTAAAATTCTACATTATATCAAGAAGGGCAGCGAAGTGGAGGGAAAAAAGAAATAAAACAAGGTACGATTCTCACTTATTCTATGCAAGCATATAGCTTCTTATTAATGCTAGAAATTAATTTAAAGTAAATATGTGTAAATACTTTGCATATCCCTTAATTTAAGAGAAATCACTGAAAGAACAGATACTCTTTCAAATCTATTTTCAGATCTATTTCTCAAGAAGGTTGACCTTACCTTTGCTTCTAAGAGTCTTGCGGTTTTAGCTCTCATACTTAGGTTGTTTACCCCCTTTTACCCCCTTTTTTTTTTTTGAGACAGAGTCTCGCTCTGTCGCCCAGGCTGGAGTGCAGTGACGCGATCTCGGCTCACTGCAAGCTCCGCCTCCTTGGTTCACGCCATTCTCCTGCCTCAGCCTCCCCAGTAGCTGGGACTACAGGTGCCGCCACCACGCCCGGCTAATGTTTTGTATTTTTAGTAGAGACAGGGTTTCACCGTGTTAGCCAGGATGGTCTCGATCTCCTGACCTCATGATCCTCCCATCTCGGCCTCCCAAAGTGCTGGGATTACAGGCGTGAGCCACCGCGCCTGGCCTGTTTATCCATTTTAAAGTTAATTTTTATTTATGGTGTGATGTAATCATCCAATTTAAGAAGCGTCCAATTTTCTTCCTATGCATGCTGTAATTCAGTTGTTTGATAATCCTTTCTCCATTCCACAGACTTTGCACACTTGTCAGAAATCATTTGGCTGTAGGTATGTGGGTTTATTTCTGGACTCTAAATTCTGTTCCATTGGCTTTGGTGTCATATCTAAGAAGTAATTCTACAAAAGGCAAGAAAAGAAATAAAATACATTCAATAGAAACTTCTAAATAAAAAGACAAAATTTGTACCAATATATTTTAAATCACCATAAATGTAAGTTGAAAAGATATGACACCAAAAGTATGAGCAACAAAAAGATAACTAGATTAAATTGGACTTCATCAGAAATTAAAAACTTTTGTGTATCAATGGACAATACCAAGAAAGTAAAAGAAATCTACAGAATGGAAGAAGATGTTTACAAATTATGTATCTGACAAAGGTTTAGAATATACAAAAAACTCCTACAATTCGACAAGAAAAAGACAAACAATGCAATTTGATTTTTAAAATTTTTTACTGATATAGTGGTACATATTTTGGAAGTACATGTGATATTTTGACAAATATATATAATATGTAATTATCAGACCAGAATAATCAGTATATTTATCCTCTCAAACATTTATTTTTTCTTTGTGTTGAGAACATCACAAATCTCTTCTATTTTGAAATATACAATAAATTATTGTTAGTTATAATTTCCTACTGTACTGTCGAATACTGGAGTGAATCCCTTCTATCTAACTGTATTTTTGTACCCCTTAACCCAGTAGTTTCCAAACTTTTTGGCACCAGGGACTGGTCTCATGGAAGACAGTCTTTCCATGGAACCGGGGGTGGGAGGGAATAGTTTCAAGGTGATTCAAGTGCAATACATTTATCGTGCACTTTATTTCTATTATTATTACATTGTGACATATAATGACATAATTATACAACTCACTATAATATAGAATCAGTGGGAGCTCTCAGCTTATTTTCCTGCAACTAGACGGTCCCATCTGGGGGTGATGGGAGACAGTCACAGATGATTAGGCATTAGATGCTTATAGGGCGCTTGCAATCTAGATCCCTCGCGTGCAGCAGTTCTCAGTAGAGATTGCGCTCCTGTGAGAATCTAATGCCGCTGATGATCCGGAACTCAGGCACTAATGTGAGTGATGGGGAGCGCCTGTAAATGCAGATGAATCTTCCCTTGCTTGCTGTGAGGCTAGGTACTAACAGGTCACTGATCAGTACTAGTCTGTGGCCCAGGGGTTAGGTACCCCCGCCTTAGCCAAGTTCTCTTCATCACCTCTCCTGCTTCCCTTCCCAGGCTCTGGTAACCACCATTCTACCCTCTACTTTCATGAGATCCACTTTTCTAGCTCCGACATATGAGTGAGAACATGTGATGTTTGTCTCCATGCCTAGCTTACAACTCAATTTAAAAATGGCAAAAAACCCGAATAGACATTTCTCCAGAGATATACAAATGGCCAATAAGCACATAAAAGATGCTCAATATTACACATCAGTAGGTAAATGCAAGTCAAAACCACAATGAGATACCACTTCATACATACTAAAGTGGCTATATTTAAAAAAGAAACAAAAACAAAAATACAAAAAATACAGCAGTCCCTCTTTATCCCCAGTTTCACTTTCCACAGTGTTCATAGTGTTCCTTATGCTCCACCATGGTCTGAAAATAGATGAATCCAGTACAATTCGATACTTTGAGAAAGAAAGAGACCACTTCCACTCAACTGTTATTTGAGTCTATTGTTATAATTGTTCTATTTTGTTATTAGTTATTGTTGTTAATCCATGACTGCTCCTCATTTACAAACTAAGCTTTATTATAGGTTTGTATTTATAGGAAAAAAACAGCATATATACAGTTCAGTACCATCCACAGTTTCAGGCATCCACTGGGTGTTTTGGAATGTATCCCCTGAGGATAGGGAGAACCACTGTAACAAGTGCTGGTAAGGACGTGGAGAAATTAGTACCCTTGTATATTGCTGGTGGGAATGTAAAAATTATATAGCCACTGTGGAAAATAGTTTTGCAGTTTCTCAAAAAGTTGAGTGTAGAATTACCATATAACCCAGCACCAGTTCTAGATAGAATTAAAAAGAAAACTGCAAAAGAATTCAGAATAGAGATTCAAATGAATACCTGCATACCAATATTCATTGCAGCACTGTTCACAAGAGTCAAAAGGTGTGAGGTAACCCAAACATCTACCAACTGATGAATTAGCAAACAATGTCGTATATTCATACAATGGACTATTACTCAACGATAAAAAAAAGAATGAACTCTGAACACATATTATAACATGGACGAACCTTAAAAACACTATGCTAAGTGAAATAAGCCAGACACAAAAGGACAAATACTGTATTAGCCCACTTTTATAAAATATTGAGAATAGCTGGAAATTCACAGAGGCAGTAGATTAGAGGTTACCAGGGGCTGGAGAGAGAGAGAATTGGAAGGTATTATTTAATGGTTACAGTTTCTATTCAGAGTGATCAAATAAATAGTGGTGATAGTGGCACATTATAAATGTAATCGATATCAGGGAATTGACTTAAAATTGCTTAAATTGCAAATTTTATTATGTATATTTTACCAGAACAAAAAGTGATCAAAATTTTTCCAAAATAAACTCAGATTGAATAACAAAACACAGTCTATTTACTGTTTAAGAGAGACACAACTATAATAAAAACATCAAAAGCAACATTGAAACGAATATGGAAACATATACAAAGCAAATGTTAATAAAATAAATAAGAAAGTAGAGTTGTTATACTAACAATAAATGTTAACATAGCTCAATTTGGAAAACAGGAGAAACAAAAGGAGATACTTCATTTTGATTTTTTAAAAGCCCAATGTACAATGAAAATATTGCATAGCATTGATATATGTACCAGGCCACATAGATTGGAAATATATGACGCAAAATTTGGGGGAACTATGGGAGAAATTGACATCCACAATCATGGAAGGATATTTAAATATGCCTTTCTCAGAGATCAGTTAGTAAAAATAGAGAAAAAGTAGATAATGTTTGAATAATAAAATTTAAAATCTTGATCTAGTATCTAACTGTATATAGAAATTTGTCTCTTACAGAACAACACTTTCTCTTCAAACATACATGGAAAATTGACAACACAAATTATGTGTCAGGCCACAAAGGAAATCTCACCAAATTCCAAAAAGCAAAAATCAAAGAGGTCACATTCACTGAACACTACTGGAATCAAAGTAGAAAGTAGCAACAAAAGACTACAGTAAAGAAAATCCATATGCCTGGATGTTGAAAACATGCTCTTAATTAATTACAGGGTTAAAGAGGAAATCAAAAGCATAATTTTGACAGAAACATTACTGACAATTTACATATAAACTGAGGGCTCTAACCAAAGTAGTAATGAGAGAAAATATATAAAAGGCCTTTATTAGAAAACCAATGAAAAATAAATAGCTAGTTTTTTAAAACTAGAAAAACGTGCTCAATAAACAGAAGAGGAAAGGCTTAATATAGATTAAAGCAGAAATTAATGAAAAATAAAATATGAAATGAGTTGATTAATAAAACAGAAGATAATTTGGAAGAATTATTGAAATGGATTAAAAATGGGATGGCTAATCACAGAAATTAAACATTTCAATAGACACTATTAGGAAGTAATTTTTACATAAAGATGAAAAGAAAAATGTTAAAGTGACAGGAGAATATTATGTGCAGCCTTTCAACAATCTCTGAAAATCTAGAAAGAATCGAAATTTAAGGAAAATTTAAACTGTCAAAATTAACTCAATTAAAAAGTAGAAAACATAATATTCCAGTTGCCAAAATTGTAATTATAAGATATAGACAAGAGCAAATCACTTTTCTGAGGAGTTCTAACAAACCTTAAAGAGACAACAACTTTGTTATTTCTTCCAGGCATAAGAAAAGTGGGAACACCAGCTCCTTTTACCCGTCAGACATAAGTATAATACTAAACTGGACAAAAAACAAATGATCAACAGAAAACTATTAGCAAAATTGAAAACAACGCAGTAAAAGAAAACAAAGATAAATACTAACAACTATAAGAAACAACCTCATGGCAGGATTTATGTCATAAACATGAGCATACTTCAAGATCAAAAAAACTTATTCAGGGGGATTCGCTATATCGCATAAAATTACACTATATTTGAGGAAAAACACGGAATAAAAATCATTTTGATAGATATAAACATCTGATAAAATTTAACCCTCATTCTCAGTTTTTATAAAAAGATAACCATCTAGATTTCAATGAAAGTTGCCTCAACTTGAAAAATTTATCTCTCAAAAACCTATAGCTGACCTTAATGTAAACATAGTGGTGTCAAAATAATTGCAATCACTCTCCATTATATGATTCCACATTGCACTGAGATCTTGGCCAATACAATAAGGAGTGAAGTGATATTCTTGTCATTATTGGTGTGCAATATGATCATCTAGCTAGAAAATATAGAAGAATCATTCCCTCCATTATTAAAATTAATTGAATTTGACAAGGCATCTGTAGTTGACATCGACTTACACAAATCAACAAATTCTCATATGCACTCTAACTTCAGGTTTCAGCTGAATCCTACAAACATGAAATATAAAATATGAAATACAAACATGAAACATACAAAAAGTTATCTGTAACACACAATTATCCTAACCTAACAGGATACATTTGCAATAGACTTTCATGAGTCTTCATTTATGTAAATACTGTATTTCCTTTGTTCAGTATATAGTTGTTTCTAATCTATAGATTGACACTGTTTTCATCTGTGCCCAAGAAAGGATAACCCAAGGAGCTTCAAGCATGTCAAGTAATTTCAGAAAAAGTAGGAACTCAGAAAAAGAGCCACGGAGATGGCTTAGCAAGGTTGTTCACACAAAATAAGGCAGAATGGAGCTCCAATGATTAATAGATAGAGTGATCACACATAATAACCAAACAGAGAGATGGTTTAGCAGTAGTTTCTTAAATGTTACATCAGTAAATTTTGCTAATTAAGAGAACAAACCAGGCAGACAAAATCCCTCTTCTGCTAGGAGATGAAAATTCTAGCTGGCTCTACCAATTATAACAAAAGAATCCCAGGGGGCACACACGTTTTAACAGTGTTAATAGACGACGTTAATCCATCATCACGCTAGAGTGACAAGTCATATAACAATGGCCAAGTAAGATTTAAAATTACATGTCATGAAAAAGAAACACATGGCAGAAAATAAAGGAAAGGAAGAAGAAAAAGGGGGAGGGAAGGAAAGGAGGGAGAGAAGGACCTCAATGTGAAAGGAGTGAATGTAAAACATTTTTTGAATGTAAGAAGAAAATGTTATATTTGAGAAGAAAATTGGGGCAGCTAATGAGTGACTCAGAATCTCCATCAGGGAAACAGCAAAATTTGGTGCTCTACATAAAAATCAGTTTGCTATTTCAGATTCTACAGCTTCAACCAGTTGGAAGTCACTCTCTATTTCCTTTTAGACCTGGGAAGAGTCCTCTCACTGGGGGAAGGATTGACTTCTGTCCCAAAGGTTGTTAAGAACTATATTAAATAATAATATAAAAATAAATGTAAACTAAGTAATTTAGCTCTTGGTCAGGCCAACAAATCACTTACAAAATGAGCTTTTAGCAAACTTTCTGTGGTGCGTTAACATATTTTGAGCACACCCAATCACTCTAATACATCTGGAATAGTGCAGAGTACAAATCCTGCCCCACTGACTGTAGATGTCACAAAACCTTTGCCATGGAGAATGCACTTGTTTGGACCCTCTATTCTCCATGAGAGGATGGTAACTGCAATAATTCCAGCTAAGCTGAACCTCAAGCAACCTCCTCTCAGGACCTCCTGGCCAAATACCACACAGCCACTGGCTTGTCCCAGGAGAGACAATTTTAAGGTCTGGTTTGCCCAATTACCTTCTCAAGAAAGGACTAATTAATTATTGTTGTAATTGTTGTTGTTACTATTACTGTTGATTGTTAACACTAGAAACAATGCACAGATTTGAGTAATTGGCAAAAAAGAACTGTGTGCTCCTGTGCACAAAAAGTGAGGAGGGGCTCCCAAGGACCTCTCTGTACTCCCTTCTCTCCGGCTTAGAATCTGGTGCCTGCAGCTTTACGCTTGTTGTTTCACCCTCCTGGGACAACTTTGCAGATGAGAAGATGCTCTCTCTGCCTCAGACACCACTGCCCTTTCTCTGGTTCTCTCTCATTCTTTACCCAGACTTAGCTGAGGCAGGCATCACCTCCTCTGGAAATCTCTGGGGCTCCTCAAGATTCCCAGGACACCTGATATCACTGCAGTCTCACACCCACCACACTGCTGGCACTGCCTGTAACTGTGCTGGCACTGCCTCTCACCCACACGAGACCCTAGAAGGCAGAGGCTGGATAGGATCTATCTTCAAGCCACTTCATGCAGTATAATCTTGATTTACAATGAACATTCAGTGATTATGTATTGAGCTGAATTAAGTTGAAAAATGAATGTGAGTTTAAAAAAGAATAATCAACTCCTCTGTTTGTATTAGCTATCTCCTACTCACTCAAAAGTTCACCAAGACTTAGTTAGCAGCTAGAAGTGCCCCCAACTAATTCAGACATAGATGAACCGAAAGGACTAGTAGACTTGAAACACCAACCCCAATACCAGACCCATAGAAGATGCTTGATCATCTTGGTCACTCTCATGTCTTTCTGGTCATTTTCCCATGAGCCATCCTCCCATCCATCACGGCACCTTCCAGGTTCTTCTTGGGCTTACCCCCTGTTTCTCCAGACCCACAATTCTTCCGTGTCTATCTGAATTCTCTCACTCCAGCTGTCACAGATTATCTACTACCAAATTCTCATTTCTGAAAATGCATTCTGATTTCTCTCTCTTCATTTCTTCCCCATGTTCAATTCTTATCTCTATTTCTCTCCTTTTTTTTTTTTTTCTGAGATGGAGTCTCGCTCTGTCACCCAGCCTGGAGTACAGTGGCATGATCTCGGCTCACTGCAACCTCCACTTCCTGAATTCAAGAGATTCTCCTGCCTCAGCCTCCCAAGTAGCTGGGATTACAGGCATGTGCCACCGTGCCTGGCTAATTTTTGTATTTTTAGTAGAGATGGGGTTTCACCATGTTGGCCAGGCTGGTCTCGAACTCCTGACCTTGTGATTTGCCCACCTCAGCCTCCTAAAGTGGTGGAATTACAGACATTCCACCGCTCTTAGTTCTGTTTCATCTTCTGATCTCACCATTAGGTCCCAACCCTAAAAGGGAGGTTTATCTGCAGTGAACTCCCATGTCCTCAAAAAAGGAAATTCTACTGCACAACAAGAAGCAGAATGGCAGTGAAGATGGCTCTTAATGCAGCCAGCACCACTTTCCTCAAAATGAACAGTTTTAGCAGGTTGGTCACTGAGGGAAAAGAAGGGGCTACACAGGAGACAGAAAGAACAGTTGCCTTAGCAATAAACACCAGACACAGAGGCAGCAACTAATGATGCACATTACTGTGAACCATAGCAAAATCTTTCCAGCTCAAAGTCCAGTAGGGTTAGAAATACCAAATTGTGCAGCCCATATAGAATTTGGCAATATTCAACAAATATATACATGCATTTGTCCTTAACTCCAACAATCCCACTTAGCCTAAATATACATTTCAAATAATACCAACAATCATATGCACTTTGTGATGTATTGAAGTATTATCTGACTTCACAAAAGATACCAAAGAGTCACAGGAAGACGTAGGGTATCACCTGTGTTATATACACATGGTGGAGTACTATGCAACTGCGAAAAAGAACAGGAAAGAGTTCTATGAACTGATGTGGAGTGAATTCCAGAAGATATTGTAAAGGTTTTTTAAGGCAATGTGAAAAATAGCATAGGTACATGCTATCTGGCAAAAAGAGAAAAGGAGAAATAAGAAAACGTCGCTGTATATTCTCATCGTCACCAACAGGAGCACAAAGTGCAAACTAGAAAACAATGATGTTAGTTATCTACAGGAGGTGGGAAGAGATGGGGTAGAAGGGGTGTGAGAGGAAGTACACCGTTTATAAAATGTTTGACTTTTAGAATCGGTATTCTTCAGAAATGTCGATGTCATAAGAGACAAAAAGGCTATGGAAGTATGCTAGACATACAACTAAATACAGTCATTTATTGGTGAAAAGTACCATGAAAATTATTGAATCAACTGATAAAATCAGAATGTGGAGGGTAGATAAAAGCATCACAATTATGTTGAATTTGCTGGTGTTGAGAACTACATCGTGTTTATCTGCAGGAATGCCGGTATTCTCAGGAAATACTTAATAAATTGTTTAGAGTTAAAGGACCATAGTGTATGGAACATATTATGTATTGGTTCAGGAAAAGAGAGAGAGAGAAAGTAAATACAATAGGTGAATTCAGGCACACAGTGTATGGGCATTCTTTGTAATGCTTTTTTTCTTGTCACTTTCTAAAGTTTCACACATAAAATTAAAAGAAAAATGAACAGAGAAAAGGGAATCTGTAAGATTTTCTTTCTTTCTTTTTTTTTTTTTTTTTGGAGTCACAGACCCTACTCTCTAATAAATACTCTTAGAATAATAATAATATGTAACTACCATTTATTATGTACCTACTATGTGCCAGATACTGGACTAGTGATTTTACACATATTTTCATTTATATTCATAACAACCATACAATGCAGGCTTCCTATTTTCTGCACTATTTTGTATTACTTTTATATCATCTTCCAATGTCTGGAACAACTACAGTTATTTGTAGCTTTATATTAAAAACTTGATTCTAACCACAGATATGTAGATGTGCCCCCAACCTATTAAAATAAAGAAGTATTGCAACCCATTAGCTGATTCTCAATGATAAGCAGCAATAGATAACCATGTAGCCAAGGCAATTATTTTTCCCTCTGCCATCCCCAATTTCTAAGCCTATATCAAGCCCTATTTTTTGTTAAAACCTTTCATTTTAACTGTACAAATTAAAAACTCAGAGATAACCATGTTTTCTATTCATGGCTTTCTCTCCCTAATCTCCGGGAAGTTATTTAAAACTGTATCAGTAGTACCTTGCATTCGATTATTCTATCACACTAAAATATTTCCTTTCAAAAATCAGAAGTTGCATTCTACATCCTTCTAGTAAATCGCAAATGAAGCCGGTCATTTGAGAAGCTTAACATGAAACACATTGGGATAAATGTGCTGTCAGGAAAAAAGAGAAAGATGGATCTAGGAGAAGCCAACTATATTCTAACATCTAGTTTCCTGCTTCTATACAGGACTGCAGCTTAACACAAATCTTCAAAATCCTCCAAGACACGGCCGGGCGCGGTGGCTCACGCCTGTAATCCCAACACTTTGGGAGGCCCAGGTGGGCAGATCAGGAGGTCTGGAGATCCAGACCATCCTGGCTAACACAGTGAAACCCCATCTCTACTAAAAAATACAAAAAATTAGCCGGGCAAGGTGGCGGGCGCCTGTAGTCCCAGCTACTCGGGAGGCTGAGGCAGGAGAATGGCGTAAACCCGGGAGGCGGAGCTTGCAGTGAGCTGAGATCGCGCCACTGCACTCCAGCCTGGGCGACAGAGCAAGACTCCGTCTGAAAAACAAACAAACAAACAAACAAAAAATCCTGCAAGACACATCATTTCCTACTTCCATAGTTATCTTTTAGCCAGGTTTAAGTGTATCAGGAAAAAAAAAATTAACTTAGCTCCGAGGAATATCTCTACTTCCTTAGTTGAGGAGATTAAGTCAGTTTCCTCTACTTTAGTATAGCTTGTAGATAACTGATTATGTGATTTATTATTTATGTTGCTGATAATATAATTTATTATTTGACCACATAATTATCACTCAGTGATGAGCAATGAATAGAAAAATGAAATCTCTGGTTTCAAAGATTTTGTTATATTAGCCATAAGGATAATCAGTTTAACTCTCTGACCCCAGGAGACAGAAAACTTCAGATAAGATATATTGTGAAATAATAAACATTAGCATTTTTGTCTGCCATTAAGCTTTGCAGTCGTCTTGCTAGATGAGAACCCCTCTGCTTTACAGATGAAAGTGCTGAGGCACAGAGAGAAACTATGACACCCTAAGTGCCCAAAGGGGTTGGCATTGGAGTTTTCCCTCCGTAGGGCTGTAACTGACCACCCCTGCCTCTGCTTCTGACACCTAGAGTCATTATGCTCCATGGAGAACATGTAAGCGAACTGTTCGTCATGCAAAATCTTTAGGAAGTGACATTTTCTCTTTCTGCATTATACTTCCTATTTTAGTATACTCTACTTTTTAAAAACACTGGAATAGAACCACTACTTTAATTTTAAATTAGATGCACTAATGAATTGCAACCACCAGGTCAGGTCTTACCTCCTCCAAGGGAACTTTCTAACCACATGCTTTTCCTCCTTGCTAGTTGGTACTCAATGTGTGCTTGGTAAAAGACTGAATGACCAGTGAGTGAAAGACCCAGAAAAAACTCCCAAAGACAGTGCAGTCACCCTGGATAATCCTCTTCCGAATCCAGGAATTCAGACTTATGGCTTGCCTTCTCTGAGCCTGTCACTCTGCAGTGACGCTTGTTAGAGAAATGGCTGTGGACAAGTGGCTATGGCTCCCTCCACAGAAAGCTCAAGACCCTTCCCAGTGAAGTCAACTATCATAAGCCATATCTGTCCACCTGAGCAAGTGACCAGCAGGTCGATAGATCACTGGACCATCTCCAGGAGAAGAAAAGAACACAATGACTTTTGAAGGGCGTGTTAGTCAAAACCATGCCTCCTTACAGCCCTGAAGGTCCCTCACCCTCTCCACTCGCCGGTCTAGTCTATATCTCTGTTCTTTCTGACAGGCCTCCTCACTCTCTGGACTGTTTCCACTCCATGTGTAACCAAGCAAAGACTTCATTATTTGAGACTCAATCGGTTTGACTCTCTCTGTGGGCTTTCCCCAATTCCTCTGAGAATTTAGAAATAGAAGATTTTTCCCTCTTCTCCTGTAATTGATGGTACCTACACATTGCCGTATGGTTTTGGGTCTATTATTTTACCAAATTTCCAAGTCTTTATGTAGAAAATAATGATAAGAAATGATATCTTATCCCTTGCCTCCACTTGCTGAAAACATCAGATATGCACTCCCCCACACACACCCAAAGCACTCCCTTTCTCAATACTACACACTCTTCAACAGGCTCATCTCTGAAAGAATGAATAATCTTCTCCCCAGAGAGCACCACATCAAAGCCGATGAAGCATTGCTCTTCTCTTACCTCAGTCAACAAAAGGAGCCTAAGACTCATCCAAGGATTCATGACCTCAATGCTTGACAAGTGCCCCAAGCTGACCCAAACCCCCACCATTCCTTAATCCCCCAAACTTGATAACAGACCATGAGTTCTGGAGGGCAAATCCTTCCCTATCTTCTCACTCTCACTGACCATTCCCTTCACCTTATCCTAAATGGAAGCTCTGTCTCCCTGATGACCCTACTTCCCTGTAACCCTCTCTCAAGTGGAAGTTGTGTTTCTTTCACAGCTATGTCCCCTGGAACAGGTTTCCTCTTACACTTCACAGTTACTTCCACATCATGTTCTTCCCTTCTCTCTATGACCCTCAGCCCCTCTAAAGCATGTTCTATCAGATGGTAGCCCATCGCCTGTCCCCGTACCAAGCACCTGCCCTCTCCTGGTCATGTCCCCTCATTCAATGTGGATTCTATCCCCTAGACTGCTGTTTTTCTCTTCACTATCACTCCTATCACGATTCTTGGTGGTTACAAAACCTTTGATCCATCTATCCAATATCTGGCCTCTCATTTTCCTTATCTTTTCACTGGCAGTGAGTTCGTTTTCAACCCCATGTCAGCCCTTCATCCCCAGAATAGTAATTGATTATTGGGTTATGAAACCAAGTTTTGTATTACATTAAATGAAATAAAATATAAGAGGAAATGTCAGGGTGTATTGCCTGTAATAAGGATAGGAATTATTTCATGAAACTTTGCCTCAATTACATATATATATATATGTGTGTATACACTGGATCATGATATAAAATGTATCTGTCTTGTGTTGAGTTATGATCAAAACAATTCTGAAACCACTGCTGTAAACATACTCATTACCCATAACTGCACCTCATTCAGTGTTCCCATGGCAAGCATCTCACCCTGTAACCACCACCTTCTCTCTCTTGCTCACTGTCTCTAGTATCCTAGCTCCAGAAATTCTTCACTCACACCAAAGCTTTCAACCCATTAGCCCCGGCCTTTTCTGTATCCTTTGTTCATCTCAGGTACTCATTTCCCTCCTTGCCTGGTAGCAGTGGCTGCCCACCACATGCTGAGATCTTCAAGGATAAAAAATCCCAGTTAACTTTTTATCCCTGATATCAACACTGTGCCTGGCACAAAATAGGTGTTCAGAACATCTTTGTTAAATTAACAAGGCTGTTAAATTTACAAGACTGAGTCCTACTGAACAGGCTGATAAAAGCCTCTAGTATTTATGTTTAATTTTGTTTATCATTGGGCGCACACACCAGTTAATCTCCTCTATCAGTACTTCTCTAATTTCTGCTTTGCAAGGTTTTATTCCCACAGTTTTCATTCAGTCAAGTCAGGACCACAGAGATCCTCAATATTCCACTACACCATGAGGGAAATTGCAGTGAGTGAGCAATTTCAGCCATGACTCTCTGATCATACACCTAGACTGAGAGAAAGAAAACCCTCAACATCTGTCAAAAGATTAATAATTTTTTATATACAGCTCCAAGCTGTCAGGTATAGTTCATTAGAATAATAAATCTATTAAATCTTGAAAGGATTAACATCTCATTATCTCACCCTTGTTATAAGAATGAAGGTTTTATTATCTTGATGACTTTAAATAACCCTTCCCACGTAATGCATTCTCCTCACCTCCTCCCCCACCCCTCACAGTTAGGCTTTGACATAATTGTTTTTAAGTTGGGCATTATCATTTTAAGAGAGCATCAGAATGTCAATCCTGGCTATGGGAAGCTGATGGAAGACTTCATTTTAAACAATTCTTCACATGTGATTCATTCGTGATTGTACACTTTCTTTCCTTAATACCTTTACTATGACATCTGGCATTTAATCATTTATATCTCAAACCAAGATGCAGAATGTGGCAATGAAAAAGAGCACTGGATTACGAGTCCAGAAGCCCCGCCCTGGGGAGGTGGGTGTCTCCATTACAGACTCACTGGGGGAGCCTTGTCAGTTCCCTGCTTGGAATATTCCTTTGCCTTATTCAAAACTGAGCACCAGCAGCTCCCCTATGCAAGTCTTTGTGGATCCCTCCAGCATAGCAGACTCTTTTATATGCCCTCATTCAATCTTAAAATCTTAAAACCTCAAAAATAAGTAAAATACCTATAATTATATTTATCGCATTTTCCTGCAGTCTTTTTTTTTCACTCAATTTAGTGCCTGGCACATAGTAGGTTCACAACATATTTGTCGAAGGAATAACAGAAAGTGTCTCTCCTAATTGACTCTAGTACATAGTAGGTACTCAATACTAGTCTTGATTTAATTGAAGAATTTGGGATAGAATTTTTGTTTCTATTTTGTGGGGAAATCTAGAAATCAGGGTGATTTCATAACTCATTCCAGGCCATAGAGGTAATAAGTGCTGGGGCTGGGATTTGAACACAGTTCTGCCTAGCTTCAAGCACTCACCCATTCTGCTGCATCAGTCTTCCTCCACGTGAGCCTCTGGTGTCTCTCTGTGTCATCAGAGGCTGCGTAAATGTTATCGACTGGCTGCTTGACTTGGACCCATTGGAATGTCATCAGGCATACCAACTGCGCACATCAGATGAGGCAAAATATCACTGAACTTACTGCTGCTCCTCTTTGGACAGCTGACTACTGAGTGCAAACCCTTCCCTAGCACATCTCAGAATGTACTTAAAAAAAGGTAGAGGACACTCTCTTCCCTCAGGGAATGTATAGATTAAAAGCCGTTGAAAGAAAGAAGACAGGCACTCTGCTCACAATGACCTCATCTCCCCACAATCTCCACCCAAAGGCATCAAGAAAAGAAGTATCAGTGGTACTTCTAATGACTTCTCTGGATCCCAGAGATGGGCTGCTCAATCAATGTTGCTGAAACCGGCATGGCCATTATATGTTTATTAGGAAGATAACATCATTTCATTTTACCTTGTCAGGTAATTTTGTATCTAACACAAAGATGGCACATAAACAATAACGAACAGCTGGAGAGGAGAAAAATGGTTATGTCACCCCATGGTGTAACGTCCTAAGGACAAAGCCAATCTCCAAAACAGATTGCAGTCTCTGCTTGAAAAGCTGCTGGTTTGCCCCAATTGACTGATTTTCTTTGTTTGTTTCATTTTGTTCAGACTTGATAAAGGCGTCATCAATTAACACTCCACACCCCACCCAAACTCTGTCCCTCTAAAT
Organism: Colobus angolensis palliatus; assembly: GCF_000951035.1. NCBI lineage: Eukaryota > Metazoa > Chordata > Mammalia > Primates > Cercopithecidae > Colobus > Colobus angolensis. The sequence goes on along the minus strand of NW_012115155.1, from coordinate 4,485,219 downwards.
CACACACAGACTTGCCCAGCACAGGCCATGGATGGGCACCTTGGTCACAGAAATCACATAGCTTTTTTTTGAGTTGGCTTCTTTGAAGCCAAAGTATTCATTCTCCTTGAGGCTGATTGAATTATGCCCTTCTAATTCCTCCATGTCTGTCCTCTGAGTTTGTCTGTTGAGTTTTAATTAAGACATTTTGGAAAGTTTTATACGCCTCTTTCAAATAGCAGCTTAGCCTGATATAATCTCCCAACCGTGGTCACCCTGGCCAACTAGACTTACGGTAGTGAAACAGGACATCTTTACAGGTGTCAGTTTCATTCTTTTCCATTTGCAAATGATACATGATGAGCCTTTGTCCATGCGGCTAATTGTTTATTCCCAAATAAATTCTCCTGCTGTCAAAGTTTAAAAAATCAAACAAGACCCTTTAGACAACCCAAGAACTTGACCTTAACAATATTACTTTTTCCTTGTTCTTACCAAAAACTTTTGATATCAATGTTTTGTTTTTAATCTGATGTATTTAAAATAGTTAATGTTTTTAACTGGAGCTTCCAGTTAAAGACGGTGGAATAAAGTCAGTTTATTCCAATTTTCTCTTTGAAAGCAAGAGGAAACAACAATAAGAATAAAAATGAAAATTGAAGAAAGAACTCTGTTCCTGTTGGCACACGTAGAAAAAGTCTAAGGATGCAAACCCAGTTGCTAAAAGAAATTATTCTCTTTATTTTTCTCTGATAGGTAAGGCCTCACTCAACAAAGTGGTGAAAAAGTAGTCCATACTGATGGCAAATAAGCATATGGAAAGATGCTCCACATCATATGCAATCTTAGAAATGCAAATTAAAATAGCAATGAGATACCAATACATACTTATTAGAATGGCTAAAATCTAGAATACTGAGAGCACCAAGTGCTTGCTGGGATGTGGGAATGCAAAATAATACAACCATTTTGTGACACACTTTGGCAGTTTCTTACAAAGTTAAACATACTCTTATAGGATCCACCCATTGTGCTCCTTGGAATTTACCCAAAAGAGTTGAAAACGTGTCTACACAAAAACTTGCATGCAGATGTTTACAACAGCTTTATTAATAATTGCCAAAACTGGGAAACAAACAAGACATCTCTCAGTAGGTGAATAAATAAACTGTGGTATATGCAGACAGTGGAATATTATGCAGTGCTAAAAAGAGTGATCTATCAATTCATGAAAAGACATGAAAGAAATTACAGTGTACATTACTACGTGAAAGAAGCCAGTCTGAAGAGTCTACATACTGTATAATTCCAACTGTATGACACTCTGGAAAAGGCACAACTATGGAGACAGTAAAAAGAGCAGTGGTTGCCAGGGGTTGGGAGGAGGCGGGGTTGAATCAGTGGAGCGCTGAGGATTTTTAGGGTAGTGAAATGACCCTGGATAACTATAATGGTGGACCCACGTCATTACACATTTGCCTAAACCTACACAATGCGTAGCACCGAGAGTGACCCCTCATATAACCTATGGACTTTTTGATGACAATCATGTGTCAGTGTAGGTTCAGCAATTTCTTTTCTTTTTTGTTTTGTTTTTTAAATTCATTTTTAACTAATAAATAATACCTGTACAAATTCACGTGGTAAATGGACACATGATGTTTCAGTACGTGTACATTCTGGTCGGGGAGGTCAGTGTGGGAAGAGGCTCAGAATGTGTTGGGGGAGGATTACGTGAAAAATCTCTGAAGCTTCTGCCGAATTTTGCTGTGAACCTAAAACTGCTCTTAAAAAATAAATCTTTAAAACAATTATCATTAAATATGAAGATGCCACATTTTGTTAGTCCATTTATCAGTTGATGGATAATAAATACTCTTTAAAATTATCATTGTCTTTATGTTTCTCTAACAATGAAAACCCCAGGCAGTGAAGTGGTGGGAAACTCATCTCAGTTGACTCTGGTTTGTCTCAGACGTTTCCCTTCATGTCCAAGTTCCAAGGTTGGTGTAGTACCCAGGATGTGAGTGTTTGCATCGTCTTGTGTATAGGAGATGGGGAAGCAGGCGGAGACACCTAGAAGTGAATTCATCTGTCCGCAGAGGAAATGATTACTCCCATGTCTCAAAGATTGTCAGTCATGGAGACACACAGGATGCTGCTGCTAGGGGACCCTGTGCCCATTTGTGCATTTTCATCTGGCTCTTCTGATGCTCACCTGTGACTCCTAAGGGCATGGCCAGCATGTTGAGGTCAGGTTGGCCATTGCTGTGCGGCACCAGGCAGCACACCCTAGCGGAGGTCGGTCACTTTCCTCAGTTCTGTGTGGGAAAGAGGCATACATTTTCCCTGCTCTTCAGTCCTCCATTGCTCCTGGGGTCTTGCTGTCCGCTCAGGACTCTGGTGGGGAAGTGAGGCACAGAGCCCCTTTCTCCAGAACGCATAAACTCTTCTCTCTCAGCTACTCTTCTCAGCCTCATCAGTTCTCAGCTCCTGGGGAAATGGTTTCCAGTCTGGAGAGAGGGTGGAAGGATGTGGAGCTCATTATTCCCCTTCCTTAATCTTTTCCTCTAATGCTTTAGGCTTCCGGAACATAAAAGCCAAAGTCTTCCAGACAGATATATAAAATTTCTATTAATATGCAAGTCATTTCTACTAATGCAATAAGAAATATATGGTGTTTTTTAAGATTCATCCAAGTCATACAAGTATCTATACTTTAATTCGTTTTATGATGAAATGACATTTCATTGTATGGATATACCACATTTTTGTTTGTCGATTTATCAGTTGATGGAAATTTGGGTTGTTTTCACTTTTTGGCTATTGAGTCCTGCTATAAACATTTGTGTACAAGTTTTGTTTGAAAATCTGTTTTCAATTTTTTTGTATATATGCCTAGGAGTGGAACTACTGAGTCATGTACTAAGTAAAAAAGGCATACACCAAAGTCTATGTATTGTATAATTCCATTTCTTTCTTTCTTTCTTAATTTATTTGAGACAGAGTTTCGCTCTTGTTGCCCAGGCTGGAGTGCAATGGAACCATCTCGGCTCACCACAACCTCCACCTCCCGAGTTCAAGCAATTCTCCTGCCTCAGCCTCCCAAGTAACTTGGATTACAGGCATGTGCCACCACGCCCAGCTAATTTATAACTTTAGTAGAGACGGGGGTTCTCCATGTTGGTCAGGCTAGTCTCGAACTCCTGACCTCAGGTGATCCACCCACCTGTATAGTTCTATTTAAATGGAACATCCAGCATTGGCAAATTGAGAGAGACAGAAAGCAGATTAGTGGTTGTCAGGGCCTGGGAGGAGGGGGAAATTGGGAGTGACTGCTTTCAAAGGGATGAAATGTTGTAAAGTTAGATAGTAGTAAGGGTTGCACAATGCTGTGAATGTCCAAAATGCCATGAAATTGTATACTTTAAAATGGTTAAAACAGTAAATTTTAAACAGTCAAAAAACATAAAGAGATAATGTCTTATATAATATATACTTGTACACGATATAAAATATATTGTATATATGATAACATGTGCACGCTACTTACGTAACATAAAACCATGTAAAGTTTTATACTTATATAAATGTACCATTTTTATATGGATATAATACATAAATATAATGTATATACATACAAAAATAGCCCCCCAAATAGCTACAACCCTAACCCACAGTCGATGAAAACTCGGCATAACAATTTGGTGAAATGTGGATAAAATGATGAGAACACCGATTCAACTTGTGGAAAAAAGGGACAGATAAGTTGTTGATTAGCTCATGTCTCATAACAAGAACCCCATGATTACTGCTTAATACTGAAAACCAAGAAATATACATTTGAGTATATTATTTAAAGTATAAAAACAATCATATAGGGACTTATGGTGAGGTCATGGTACTTGGAAAGAGGCAGAAGTTAGAAAATGAAAGGTAGAGGTGGGGTTCCCCTGCAGAAAAGAAGCAGGTCAAGAGTGAAAGGCCAGGAAAAGTAAATGGCAGTAAAAGGAAATACATATGCACTAATAATTTTGACTTTCATAATGGGACAGCACTAGATACTGCCAGAGTTTCATAGCTGAAGAAAATAGGGTTAAATGTATTATTATCATTTAATAAGTTTCATTCACTCCTTCAGTTTCATAGCTGAAGGAATATAGGGATAAATGTATAGATAAAAAACAATAACAACAACAAAACAGAAACAAACAGCAACAATATTAATAACAAAATTGAAAACAGAACATACACTTTCTAGGCTCTCAGACAGAATACATGCCCATGCCCAAAGCAAAGCAAACACAAAGATGTGCCACAATGCAGAAAACACTAAAAGCAGAGGTTAAAAGAATACACCAAATATCACTGTCATATCAATAAATGTTAATAAGATGAACTCATTTTTTAAAAGAAAATATTTCTCAGATTTCATAAAGCATGAAATCCACCCACATGCTGTACACAGCAGACACAAATAAAAGACTCAGAAATTTTGAAAGAAAAGTGATAGATAGTAACAGATTATACAAGCAAATGGAAACAAAATGAAATCAGGAGTCAACTATTAATATTAGTCCTAGCTGCATGCAAAGCATAAGGTAATAAGTGAAATGAAGTGTACTGTGTACTTAATAATGATGGAAGGTGCAATCCACACTAAAGATCTGTCATAAATCTTCGCACAAGAAAACATAAACATTTATGAAGCAAGAACGAGAGAGAGATGGAAGTACAGAACCAGTTAAGATGTTTTTCTCACTGGTCTCCAGCCATCAAGAATAAAGTAGAACAAAATAAAATATTAGAGCTTAAAATTACTTAATTAATATGTTAGATGTAATAGACATATCAGGCTGTACATTGTGAAACTAGAGCATATAATCTTCTTTTCAGATGCCTGAGTAACGTTATTTTTAACTGGTCATATGTTTTGCCACAAGAAAGCTTCAATATACACCCCAAATTGGCCTCCTATATACATTTTCAGATAACATTTAAAAAAATTATAAGTTAATAATGCAAATAGACAAGAAAAATATCAAACCACTGATGTTTCTGAAAACTTTTTAAAAATAATCTTTGGCTGAAAAGGAAAATCAAAAGTCAAATTACACAATATCTAGGAAATAAGAAAATTGATTGCACTAAGTATCAGAATTTTAGTGCTGCAGACAGCTAACAGCATTGTAGGAAAATTCATAGCTTTAAATATTAAATTTCTAAATAGAAAGTAATTTAAATAATTGAGTTAATCATTAAAATTAAAAAGATGAAGAGGTAAACAGTAAAATAATCCAAAGAAAGCAGAGTATAGAAAGTAATTTGGAAAAATTAAAACAACAAATTAGTAGAACAAAAAAATACTATTAAATAAGTAAATGGATCCAAGAGCTTTTCTTCTTGAGAAAAGAAATGTATATAAAGAAACAAAACAATAAAACATAAACATACAGCATTAGAAATGAGAACTGAGAAATAGTCACATATACAGAGGAAAGTCAAATGAATCATGAATAAAAGCTTTGTTCATCCCTAAATAAAAATGTTTGCAGATTGGATACGATGAGTATTAACCTAAAAAACTGTAAATAAACCATTCTCCCTTACAAAGGACAAAACATCTAGCAGATCAATTACTACAGGAAAATTTGAAAAAGTTTTCATAAAATTACCTCCCCCCAAAGAAACAAAATTATTTATAACAAATGAAAAAATACATAATCTCACTCCAAATTAAAACAGAGAACATTAAGATTAAAATGAAACACAATTTCCAATTAGCAGAAGGCAAAGATTAAACTATTGGCTCATTTAGTGTGGAAGGCCTTCTGATACTCCGCTGTAGTGTATGAAAGTGGTAAAACTTCTTTTTTTTTTTTTTGAGACGGAGTCTCGCTCTGTCGCCCAGATTGGGGCGCAGTGGCCGGATCTCAGCTCACTGCAAGCTCCGCCTCCCGGGTTCACGCCATTCTCCTGCCTCAGCCTCCCAAGTAGCTGGGACTACAGGCGCCCGGCACCTCGCCCGGCTAGTTTTTTGTATTTTTTAGTAGAGACGGGGTTTCACCGTGTTAGCCAGGATGGTCTCGATCTCCTGACCTCGTGATCCGCCCGTCTCGGCCTCCCAAAGTGCTGGGATTACAGGCTTGAGCCACCGCGCCCGGCGGTAAAACTTCTTTAGAGTGCAACATGGCAATAATTATAATTTCAAATGTTCATTTTCTTTGACTCCAAAATTCTGCTTCTAGTAAATTATCCTGCATATATAGCCCCTAAAGTATAAGAAAATAGGTATGAAGGTGTTAAATAAAGCATTGTATGTAACCAAAAAGAAATCATTAAAGTTCCCATGATTAAGGAAATAATTTAACAAATTAAGATCCATCCAAACAAACAATGGAATATTGCAAGAATACTGCCGATATTGCCTAGAAGCAAGTTGAAGAAGAGGCTGGCAAGATTATGTTTCTTGATCTGGGTGCCAGTGACATGGGTATGTTCTGTTTGTTACTATTCATCATGCTGTATACTTACGTGCACTTTTCTATACATCGTATCTCCCGTCATATCATATTAAAGTTGACCCTTGAACGATATGGATTCCAACGGCACAAGTCCACTTACATGTGGATTTTTTTCAACCCATTTCACATATCCACAGGATGCAAAACCAGGGCACACAGAGGGCCCTCTTTTTGTGGGTTACCCAGGGCTGAGAGAAGGACTTCAGCATGCACGGATTTTGGTATTTAGGGGTCCTGAAACCAATCCCAAGAGACTACTGTATGTTGCACGGATCAGCAAACAGTTTCTTAAAAGGTCAGACAGGAAATACTTCAGGCTTGCGGGACGTACAGTCTCTGTCTGTTGCAACTACTCAACTCTGTCATAGAAGTGCAAAAACAGCCATAGAAAACAGTAAATAAATGGATGTGGCTGTGTTCCAATAAAGCTTTATTTAGAAAAACAGGCAGTAGATCTGTAGCCATAATTTGACCACTCCTTTTATACAGTATAGCGAATATATATAGGCTACACCATATAATCACCTAAAAAATTTTTCAGAAAGCAGAACGTGCTTCCATATTTGTTCATAGAGTTTTTTTAAAAGAATGCAGGTCAGAACAATGCTATCTGCTATACTCCTGTTTCTGTTCTAAAAGAGAGGATTGATATATAAACTTCATCCTTGTGTGTTTATATGTGCACAACATGCAAGGAACATGTTTGGGTATTGACAAGGCTCCACTCCAAGTGGTCATCCTTGAGTGAAATTAGGCACTGAGCTTGGAGAAAGACTAAATTTTCACAACGGATGTGCAGGAATTATTTTCATATATAATCATGTTAAGTCTTAAGATCATTGATTTTATAATAGTTTGATCAGTTTGGTCATATATATAGATTTATCTACCCAACATTTAATTTCCTAAAGATGATCTTTTTTATCAGAACCAAACAATTTAGGATTACAGCTTTTTTGCCTGTATGTGTATGTAAATTCATTCATCATGTAATGGGAAAGAAAAACTCTTCGAAAACAGGTTTCTAATAGTAATTTGTTTCATAAACTTATTTTCCCCTTTACTTATTACAACATATTAAAATTTTATTATCTCAAAGAAAACCAATACCATTTTTTTTCCATTAATGTTTGTGGTTTCCATGGAGAGGTGTATGAACAAAGTAAAAAAAGAAGAAAATGTTAAAGGGGATACAGGGTCCATTAACAGCTATGTTTTAGTAAACCACAAAAGATGAATGTTGTATTTTATTTATTTCAAGGTTATTAGGATAAATCCCGTTATTAAAAAATCAGGACATCATTGACATATAATAAACTTCAATCATACATTTCTGTAATCACTACAGTATAGAAAATCCTTTCACCCTAAGTAGACCCTTGAGCATCAGAGAGAGGAGAGACCTCAGGTCAATTAAGTGAGGGGTCTGAGCAGACAGCAGGTGCAGAAAATATACTTACATATAAGGTCCATGAGTCTAATATGTGAAAAATAAGAGGCTTGAAACCTAAAAATACTTGGGAGCCAATTTGTGTGTGTGTGTGTGTGTGTGTGTGTGTGTGTGTGT
>NW_012115155.1:4412863-4477099 GCF_000951035.1 Colobus angolensis palliatus | reverse complement strand
TGTGTGTGTGTGTGTGTGTGTGTGTGTGTGTGTGTGTTAAATGGTTAGTTGAAGGCTTAATGGAAGATGCAGATATAGAATACACCTACATAGGGATAAGAATAGTTCAGACAAAGGTTAATGTTGGGAACACATGCCTGGGTGACAGCAGTAGTTAGAACCAAGGATTCACAGTAACAAACATGGCCATATGTTCTTCTTTATGAAAGTAAATGTCTCTTTTCTTAAATATTTAAACAAGAATGCTCTCACAGCATTCTTTAAGTTTCCCAGGGATTCGCTGAAAATTCTAGATCATCAGAGCATAGGAATAGGTACAATTTTAAAAAAATAAATAAAGATGTTAGTGAAGTTGCCATCTATTCTGCAGGCTTTCCCCTTTTTCCAATCTGTTTCATGGGCTCCTCATGTCATAAAATGCTCGTGGGACTCCAAGGTGTTGTAGTTCTTTACTAGTCTCTGTGGGAGGAAATTAAATATATAGTTATAAACTGCAGAGATTTTAATTGAAGATACCCACAAAACATTTTCTCCAGTGAACCTAATCTTTTTATCTTTAACTTAATGAGAACACATCCTGTCTGAACTCTCAAGGGGGAACAGACTCATGTGCATGAACTACTGATGATTCTGGCAGAATTATAGAAGTCAAGAATATCTGCAAGACATTAATGGTCTTTGGACTTATTGTTCCACCATCTGTTCTCTGCATTAAAGGGAGATCTTGGACTTCAGCCTAGACTCACTGAAGTGTTCCCCTCCATACTAAGCCAACTTAATTTGTTAGGTGACAAAAGTTATGTGTTTCTAATCAACCAGCTCTTAGATCCCCCAATCATTGCTAAACCTATCCGTGTACCGATGATCCGATAAAGCTTCTAAATTTCTCCTTTCTAGGGTTAGAGACATTGGATTGGAGAAGAGGAAATCTCAAGTACCTTTGACATTTTTCAGTTTACGTGGAATAATAAAGGGTTACATTTAGTAGTTTTCCATCTCTTTCCATGGCCAGTTATCTTCTAAAATGCCCCCAAGATGGAAAGTTATTCTACATTATCAGGGTAGATTCTTCTTTCCATTACTGCCCAAATCTCTCTTAGACTAAGAACACTTAAAGTAATAAGCATCTATTGAGCGCTTCCTAACTCTACCTGCTCTGCAAGGATTAGATTTAATCCTAGCTGCAGATTTATGAAATATGCACCATGATCGTCCCTTGCTTCTCAGATGAAATGAGCTGGGCAGCACGAGAGGTGAGCTAAATGCACCCAGCCAATCAGCAGTGGAGGTGGAGTTTGAAACCCAGCAGCTGGACTCCAGCACTGCACTGTCTCTCTCTCCTAACTAGGTCTAGGAGTGCTCAATATTATAAAGTATCGCCAAATACACATGGATGGAATCTGGTCAAGTGTTGCCTTGTTATGCACTGTAGAAAAGGGCTCTATTTATTCATATGCATTATTTAAATGATCCAATCAATTGCAAACAAGTGGTGTCAGATAGGCATATTTTGCAATTTTAATTTGCCCCTGCAATTTAGTTAATACTCTGAATTTACCAGGCAAATGCTTTCTTAATTATTATAACTGCAAGTTATTGATTACCGACTATGTCCCCCTCTTTCCTACACCATCTCTAACCACAAGATATTTATACTCCTTTAGCAAATACGGGAACAAGGATTGGGTCACTGGGAATTTTCCCTGCAGCAACTTTAACAGAAACCACCTTTGCTATTTTTTTAAGCTGAAAAAACCCTGATCCATCTTCAGACAATATCCATCTATCCTGCTGGAACTGATTCATGTGTTTACTGAAATAACAAATTGTTCTGCTGCTGCATGACAAAAAGAATTCCTGTTTCTGGTGCTTTAAAGCCCACCAGATATTTAATACTATTGTACATTCATCTAATTGAAACAATTCATTACTGCTCTCCCAGGTTCCACTTGGGCTGATTTGGATTGAAAACTGCAAGAGTTCACAGTCCGAAAGGAAACTTTTGGCTCCTTATTTTGAAAGTCTTTACTCATAGCATTGGCCAAATTCTTTATAAATACTTGCTCATTTCTCATAAGAGAATTTTTCATTTGACACATGCACAGTTTAATGTATTAGGCATGGTATACTATGACATGTTTAAATTGTACATGGAAACTACTCAGTTGGAATTATATTCTACAATGCATTGGTCTGTTCCCACCAATCAGTATTCATGAAGTTGGAAGGAAGTATAGACAGTAAATTACGGTTTATAATGAGATCAGTCACTCCAAGTATTAACACCCAAGGCTATGGAGCCCTGACCATTATATGTACTGATAGCTTCACATATGCATGGAGAACTGAAATGGAATATCCTTCTGTCATTCCAGGGATGAATCCCACCATGTAACCTGTGGGAGGTAATTTTTGTAGGTGCTCTCCCCTATAGAAATTTACCTTTCCTCACTACCACTTACCCTGAGCATGAGGCACAAAGGTTCAGGAGTTGGATCAGTAATCATCTATGTGGTCTTTTAAGGGCAATTGAATCTGAAATTCTGAGCTCAGGTCCGATGATATTCTGAAATTCCTTTCTACTGAGGACTGTTATATTTTTGAAGCTACTCACTTGACAAGGAGAAAGTGTATCTCAAACTTGGAGAAAGGAAAAAGTGAAAACAAAGGGGAAGAGAAGAGGAAGGGTAAGACCAAAGAAGGAAGGAAATTAAGATGAAGATGGGAGTGGTGGGAGAAGTAAATCAATGACAGTCACTTATATGTAATAAACATATGTTCATTTCAGGCTCATAATTGGAAATAGTTTAGCATTTCTTATCTATTTCTTTTCAACACATTAGTACTCCTTTTCCAGGGGTTAACGAAAAACAAATTTGGTTTGAGACTCTGTTGAAGCAAAACAAAATAAAGCCTAACAAGGAAGTTCAGTTCAGATTTGGGCAATTTGTGTACCTTAGTCCCAACTTTACTTTTTTTTTTTTTTTTTTGGCTTGTTAATTTAAAGGCCTGGTGTCATCATGCCTGCCCATGCACACATGCTATCATACACGACGAGGACAAAGTCTTGTATTTGTTGACTGATTGTCACCTGATCTGAAAAAGAATATCCCAGAGGCCTTTTGTTGCACTTCTGATATTCTCACTGAGAAGATTTAAAAACCACCAGAAGATTCCACTATTTCAGATACAGTTAAACATTATTGTTTCAAGGCTTTATGGCCTATATACCATTAGCAAGCCTGTGGAGATTCCATTTAACATATAAAAAGGTTGACAATACTGCATAATAAATGGCATACCATTATTACTTTCTTTGATGTTTATTTTAATGGAATAAACTGTGATGAATCCTTTAAGTTCTCATGCACAGTTCCACAGTATTTCCATCATGATTTGCCAGGAAATAATGCACAACATTTTTTACAGCTCTGCCACCTTGCAAAGGAGCCAGAGGAGAAGCATTTTAATGGGATAATAGTTTTTTGGTCTAGCCTGACAGCACAGCCACTGCCGTATTTCACCCTGCACGTGAAGGCTCCCATCGTCTGTGTAGTCTCCATGATATTACATTTTATTGGCTTAATCCCTCTTCTAATTCCCTTTACTCAAAGAAAGCCTTCTTCAATGCTATGTTCCCTCTCAGTATTCGGCAGTATTTCACTCCAACCGTCAGTCTATATTAAGCTCCTACTCTGAAAATTGTTGCTTATAGGTGGCATTTACAAAGAAGAAGAGAGGGTTGCTTGTCTCAAAAAGCTTCTCATTGTCGGGTGTAGTGGCTAATGCCTGTAACCTCAATACTTTGGGAGGCCAAAGCGGGCGGATCACCTGAGGTCAGGAGTTTGAGCCCAGCCTGGCCAACTTGGCAAAGTCCCATCTCTACTAAAAATACAAACATTAGCCAGGCACGGTGGTGGGTGCCTGTAATCCCAGCTACTCAGGAGGTTGAGGCAGGAGAATCGCTTGAACCTGGGAGGGGGAGGTTGCAGGGAGGCAGAGGTTGCAGTAGCCGAGATCATGCCATTGCACTCCAGCCTGGGTGATGAGTGAAACTCCGTCTCAAAAAAAGAAACAAAACCCTTATCGTGCAGCAGAAGGTGAAGGACCTGTGCTGACTGAGCACCTACTATGGACCTGTAGTGCCAGGAACATAATGGGAGCTCAGTCATGTGCACGTTCTCCTGCTCTGCTTTAATGTTTGCAATCCTTGCAAAGGCTACATTATGCAGATATCATCATCATCCTTTATTGGATGAAGAAATTGGGATTTAGAGTCAATAAAATCCATTGTCATGGTAAGACAGCTAGTGAGTGCCAGAGCTGAGATTTGAACCTAGTCCACACACTACACTACCATGCTTCCCTACTGGGTTAGAGAAAATAATTCATAAGACACATACCATGCATCATACTTACAGAGAATTCAGGGGGTATATGATTAATTGATAAATATCTTCATAAAGAGTGATCTGTGGTGAGTTAGCTTGAGAAGACAAGTTGAACATGAAAATATATGGAGAATTTGATTACACTTAAGTTTTATTGGCCATGTTTTACACCAGAAATATTCTGTCTTCTAAATACTTGCTTAGAAGTGCTCCACTTTTTCAGACCATGAAATGAAACCTGCAAGAATGTGTGGCTAAAATAAGTCAAATAAAAACCCAAATGTTACACCCTTCACAAGGCAAGAGAATTCTCAGGTTAGAAATTTAAGACACCTTTGTCCCAAAACCTTTAAGATGAGAGCATTGAAATCCGGAGAGTGAAAAAGTTTTGCCTATCTTTAGCTAAAGACAAAACAGAGAGGAGAAGCCAGATCTCTAATTTCTGGACCAACTTCTTCACTATATTATAATGAATATTTCCCAGTTTCTTAACTGACCAGTTATTTGTAAAACCTCCTTAGAAAGAAAATGATTATAAGTCCAGTGTCTCGGCAGGTGATGAATTAATTATTCATCTTCTGCAAAAAAATGAGCAGGCTTCTCTGATGCAGCCACATCTTTCCTTTGTAATTCCTCATCTGCGTCTCCTTGGTCAGGTACGGTGGTACTTCAATGGTTCATGCTCCCCCTAAGAATGGCATAATGAACAACACTAGACAGATACAACTGGTTCATTTCAACAACAGACATTTATTCAACATCCGCTGTGTGTCAGGCTCAACCCCGGCTTCTGAGTACTGCCTAATGAGGAAAGAGATGTGAAAATAGGGAACTACCATAATTAGATGATTGCAGTACTTTTATTTCATTAATTCAGTAATAATATGTTGAATCAAGCTTGGTGCTAAATCATGAAAAAAGCAGACGTAGTTCCAGCCTACTGAAGGAGGAAAATGTTAATCAGATCACCAAAAAACAAGTACAAAATTGCAACTAGGACAAATGATAGGAGAGAGAGGTGCAGAGTGTCACAAAAGTAAACTACAGAAGGATATACCAAACACACAAAAAAAAAGTCAGGGAAGGCATTGCAAAGAAAGTGATTCCCACTTAGAAAAAAAGTGTGTACGTGTGCATGCATACATCATAGTGTGCAATAACTTACATTAAATATTTAAAGTTGGTAAGAAAAATGTCACAAGAAAAAAATGAGGAGAGTAATGATTAAAAGAAAAAGCAAAGGGGTGAGGAGGAAAAGATTAGAGAAAGTGAGTTTGTTCATATCACACCTGCCTGGAGCCCATGACTCAGAGTAAAAGTGAGTCCAACCAGATGGACTGTACCCATGGACATATTTTGAAATAAAGCTGTAACTTTTACCAATGTTCTACCTTTGCTCAGTTTACTAAAACTTACTTTAGGTCTTATAATCATTTACTATAGGAATGTATTGTGTATCCAATAAAACCTCCAGTCCAAGACCAAGGCACTGTCGAGTTCAGTGTCTGCTGAGGGTCCAGGTCTCTCCATCCAAGATGGCGCCTTGTTGCTTCATCCTCTGGAGGGGACAAAGGCTGTGTCCTCACACGGAGGAAGAGATGGAAGGGCAAAAAAAAAAAAAAAAGGGGGGGGGCTAAGATAGTTCCTTCCAGTATCATTATAAAACACTAATCCAAGATTCATGGATACTCAAGTCCCTTATATAAAATGGCATAGTGTTTGCATATAACCTAAGCGGATCCTCCCACATACTTCAAATCATCTCTAGATTACCAGGGATTACACACCTATGGATCTAATTATAGAAATTATAGATTATGGAGACTTTAGATTATGTACCTAATATAATGCCAACACATTACTGCATTTGAGTGGATTCCTTGAGTACTCAGGCACGGCAAATTCAAGTTTTACTTTTTGGAACTTTGTGGAATTGTTTTTTTCTGAATATTTTCAATCCATGCTTCGTTGAATCCAGGAGTGCAGAGCCCACATCATACAGGTTGACTGTATATGTTTACTCTCTGTTCTTTGGCTAGTTGATAAGCTCTACTAAGGGCAAGAAGTTCTGCCATCTGAGTTTATTTTGCCTCAGGTGGAGAGCCATATTCCAGAGGACTGCTTAATATGGTGATAGCACATTCTACTTGATCTCCACTTCCAGCTCTGAAGCATGACTCACCAACCAATAATCCAAGGTCAGAGTTCTCAGTGGGAGTCTCCAATAAATCAGAGTGAGACACAGGATGTTCGCTAAAGGAGGTAAGACAATCATGAGGTTTCCCCTTCTTCTGGTAAAGGCAAGTGAAAGGCAGGACTTAGAGTATTGCAGCAGTGAACGGCAACATGAATCACAAGAGAAATTTCGATCTTTTCAGTCTTTAAGACCTAGGAAAAATATCACGTTTTAAAATCTCTAGAACATAACTCTCCAGGTCTGTGCTGTCTTCCACAAGTAAAAGCAAAAAGATATTGGCTGCCCTGGTCTAGAGGCACACTGCAGAAATATGGAGCAAAGATACACTACGGTGAAGCAAGAGGTTTCAGACAGAATGAACGACATTATTGGTTTTGGGTTAGAGGCTACCACATTGAAGAATAACAATGTTGTTGGTGGCCTTGGTGTCTTACACAAGTCAAAATTCTCATCCACTTGGTATCTTTCCTGTCAGAACAAGCGTATTGTAGTAGCTAGTCCAGGATATGAGAAGGCCTTTGGATAAATGTCTTTTAGGTATAGATTTGAGTCCTTCTTTTGCTTTTGGCCTCAAGGGATATTGTGGAAATAATTACAGCAGTTTGTTAAGATCTATCTGAACTTTAGTAGGTTCCGCTCCAATTATTTTTCCTGTTTCAGTGGAATGTTCAGCCCGTAGGATGTCAAGTATAGTCTCAAGATCTTTATTTGCGATGTGCATCAAACATAATAGAGAAGGCAAAAGTACAACCATATCAGAAATACCCCAATTATAAGCAAAGGAGTTCTCTAAAGCCTCCAGTAACAGTCCCTTGAGTGTACATATCATATGACAATTCCATTTGCAAGGTAAGTATCTTCCTGTTAAATTTGCAGGGGTTGGTATCACAGAGCAGGAAGGAATGCTCTTCCGGCAAAAGTCTAAGTGTTACCGATAAGAGCTGAGAGAGAGAAAAAAGCTATAGTTTATTTAAAGTATCTACTACCTGTGTGGTATGTTTACTCTGGGGAAGATGTTGAACAAAGGTGGCAGAGTTTAATGTAGAAAGGCTAGCACCATATTTACCAGGAATTGAGGAGGCTGACCGTCTGTATTTATAGTTAATTCACCTTGAGTGTTTAAGGGTAAAGCAAGACACTGAGTTCTTTCCTTCCTTGATACATGCTCATTGATCTGAATTGAAGGATTTTTCTTGTCTTGCTTTTCCTTTGCATGACCAGACTCTTTTTTCCAGTGTCCCTTCAATAAGTGTCCTCGTGAGTGGATAGTTGATTAGAAAGTGGGCCACTTAGCTGGTTAATTTACAGAGTATAAGTTTATTTTTGTTCTTATTTCGTATTTATTCTAAAACTCTTTCAAAATGCCCTCCAAGGTGTTACGGTCCCAGAGAAGAGGCTATTTCTCATTCTAATTTCTGGTTTTCAATTAGGTCTCTAATTTCAAATTTAATTCCAAGGACAAAACAAAGTGAAACGGCCACTGTTAAATCAGTGCCATCTTTAACTCCTGCATGTTGTCAGAAGGTGTTTTCTAGTCTGTCCTGAAAACCTTCTATAGTTGCATCTTTTCTGTTTTCATGATTTTATTATAATCCAAACCATTTTTACTAGAAATACTTCAGATATGTCTTCTAGAAGATGTTGACCTATTGTTCTGGCTTTTTTTCGGAGCGGGAGGTCGGTGGCAGGGGAGAGCCTTGAGTTTATTATAGAAAAAGGCATTCTGTAGTCCTTTTCCAGGTCACTATAATCAACTTTTGCAATGTAGGCTTTAGCATCTGAGGTTTGACCAATATCTATGCAAGTTGAGGCCAGGCTCACACCTGTAATGCCAGTGCTTTGGGAAGCCAAAGTGGGAGCATTGCTTGAGGCCAGAAGTTCAAGACCTGCCTGGACAACATAGCAAGACCCCATCTTTACAAATTTTTTTTTTTAAAGCCAGGCATTGTGGCACACACCTGTAGTACCCAGCTACTTTGGATGCTGAGGCAGGAGAATTGTTTGAGCCCAGGAATTCAAGACTACAGTGAACTACAATCATGCCACTGCACTCCAGCCTGGGTAACAGAGTAAGAGCTTCTCTCGCTATAAAAAAAAAAAAAGATCATTAAGGAGCAGGTTGTTTAATGTGTTTGCATGGTTTTGAAGGTCCCTTTTGGAGTTGATTTCTAGTTTCATTCCACTGTCGTCTGAGAGACAGCTTGATATAATTTCAATTTTCTTAAATTTATTGAGGCTTATTTTGTGGCCTATCATATGGTCTATCTTGGAGAAAGTTCCATGTGCTGCTGAATAAAAAGTATATTCTGTGGTTTTTGGATGGAATGTTCTGTATATATCTGTTAAGTCCATTTGTTCTAGGGTATAGTTTAAATTCATTTTTCTTTGTTGACTTTCTGTCTTGATGACCTCTCCAGTGCTGTCAGCGGAGTATTGAAGTCCCCCACTATTATTGTGTTTTGGTCTCATTTCTTAGGTCTATTAGTAATTGTTTTATAAATTTGGGAGCTCCAGTGCGAGGCGCATATATGTTTAGGTGTGTGATATTTTCCAGTTGGACAAGGCTTTTTATCATTATATAATGCCCCTCTTTGTCTTTTTTAACTGCTGTTGCTTTAAAGTTCATTTTGTTTGATATAACAGCTACTTCTGTTCACTTTTGGTGTCCATTTGCATAAAATGTCTTTTTCCACCCTTTTACCTTACATTTATGTAAGTCCTTATGTGTTAGATGAGTCTCTTGAAGGCAACAGATAGTTGTTTGGTGAATTCTTATCCATTTTCCAATTCTGTATCTTTTAAGTGGGACATCGTTTAGGTTATTTACATTCAATGTTAGTACTGAGATGTGAGGTACCATTCCATTCATCAGGCTATTTTTTGCCTGTATCCCTTGGTTTTTTTGTTTTTCTTTTTTAAATTGTATTTTTGTTTTATAGGTCCTGTGATATTTATGCTTTAAAGATGTTCTGTTTTGATGTGTTTCTAGGATTTGTTTCAAGATTTAGAGCACCTTTTAGCAGTTCTTGTAGTGGTGGCTTGGTAGTGGCGAATTCTCTCAGCATTTGTTTGTCTGAAAAAGATTGTATCTTTCCTTCATATATGAAGCTTAGTTTTGCTGGATACAAAATTCTTGGCTGGTAATTGTTGTTGGAGGAGGCTGAAGACAGGGCAGCTCAGACAGCACATGGTCCTACAAAGTGCCTCTCTGATGTGACCCGTGCTCTGGGAGGCGCATCCACTGGGGGAGAATCTGAACCTCCAACGACTCAGACTGGAAAATTTATGGAGACCCCAAAGCCTCGGCCATAACCTGAACTGAAGTAGTTCTTGGCCTTTTTGGGGACTCAGGACCTTTTTTTATTTTTTATTTTTTTTTGAGATGGAGTCTCGCTCTGTTGCCCAGGCTGGAGTGCAGTGGCCTGATCTGGTTCACTGCAAGCCCCACCTCCCGGGTTCCCACCATTCTCCTGCCTCAGCCTCCCCTGTAGCTGGGACTACGGGCGCCTGCCACCGTGCCTGGCTAATTTTTGTATTTCTAGTGAGACGGGGTTTCACCATGTTAGCCAGGATGATCTCGATCTCCCGACCTCGTGATCCACCCATCTCGGCCTCCTAAAGTGCTGGGATTACAGGCGTGAGCCACCGCACCCAGCCTCAGGACCTTTTGATAATCTGATGAACTCTAGTGACTCTATCCTCAGGAAAATGTGCATAGGCACACATACACATATAATTTTATGCGCAATTTCTCATGGTTCACTCTACCTTCACCATCAAATTCCCCCAAACCTCTCCGTGGATTCCCACATTAGCATTTACAGTTCCACTGTCAGAATCCAAAGCTTGCTAGAGTCATGAGGACGGGTGTCGGTCTAAACCCATGGAGGCCTTAGAAGATATCATCTATCTTGCTTTATCCTAAGGAGCAATAGGCTGAGTAGAGGTATTACCTGGTGCCTCCAAGAGTGCCCAACCTGCCAATTGAACATTTTCTGGATTCCTGGCTATTGACTAACCAAGTCATTGACCTAAGAGCTGCTGGCCATTGTGCTTCTCCAAGCCCTGGTTGAGAATTTTAAAGAGCAATACAACTTACCCCATTTCTACCCGTCTGGCTTTTGAGTTCCACTTCTTTTAAATGACTCACCCTCATTTCTTCCTTTTTCAAATTAAAGCATTTAGGAAAGTAATTTAAAAAAGAGGTTGATATAGGGTGGGCAATGCAGGCTTATATGCACTCAAAATAATTCTGATTTCTTCTATCACTAGTTGCTGGTCTAATTTGAATTTAGAGAAATCCTTAATTCAGCTCAGGTCCAAGGCTTAAATTCTACAATTACCTGCATACCTGGCTCATGGGAGAGGTGTAAGTTTAGAAGCAACCTAAAGTTTGAGGTCTCGGCAAAAGGGAGGGAGTCTGAACAGGGGTATAATGAGGAAGGAGTTGATAGGAGTGAGAAAGGAGAGACATCAAAAAGGTAAGGGGAATGAAGGAGAGTTTAGTAGAGGGAAGCAACTGGAAGACAGGATGGACAAGCAACTGGAAGACAGGATGGAAGAGGATTTAGCAGGGAAATGAGTCTATTTTGTTGTTGCTTAATTTAGTCAAACTGCTCATTAACTTTAGCCAAAGACTCTTAGTGAAGCAATTATTAAATCAGAATTTCATTTGGAGGCCTTGCATACCAATTAAAAAATGCTGCCCATTGGGCCTGAGAAAACTTATTTCCTTTTTTTTCTAAAGTACTTCTCAAATGAACAATTTTGTTCTAGTCGAGTCTTCCCCAGAGTGGCCACTGAAAACTCAAATTTTCCTTGATGAAGTTATGTCGTTTAGAGATAGGCATAAGAATTAGCATTGTAATGAGAGTAAGTATAAGAAGCAGGAGTTTTCCTAGAGGAGGCAAGGATTTCTACTTGGACAACCCCACGAGTGTTAGCAGAGGTCAGTAGAAATGTGAGGCTGGAGCACGTCATGTTTCGAGTCCCCAGCATGATGACCGTCCGCCTCCCAACACAAGCTTGACCATCTGCACCACCAGAAGACAAAAGCCAGCCAGAACACTCTCTGTGGAGCCAAGCCAAGCACTTAGACAAAATCTTGAGATGGAAGGAGAATCCCATCCAGTTCTATTAGTCACTCACAGCAAACTTCATCCAGGTGGATATCAGCCCAGTGAGAACTGTACACTCACCAGTCTGTGAGGCTGGCTCAACCAACAAGCTTACAGAGTCTGTGCCTGCATTCTACCTTGTAAGTCTCCTTCTGCGACAAACAACAATTTCAGTGAGGACAACACAAAACAGAAACATAAAAGAGAGCAAAGAGGGATGAAAAAGAATGGCTTAATTTCACCAAGGATGCCAATAAAATGGGCACCCATATCAAAACCCAGGTACCAATCTGTGAATAAAACCTAGGAAGTCAAGGTAGAGAGAGCAGAGTCTAGACCAGGTGCTCACTGACCATGTCAGCAGTGACTCAACAAACCACAAGCAGCAAGGGACAGGGGCCTCAAGTACCATGCCTGGGTGAAGGATGCTGCCCTCTGGGACATGATGGCAGCTTTGCCAGCACCTGAACTGCCTTTGAGGTCATTCCTCTCTTCTTGGAAAGATAACACATGTTTGCAGCTGAGTAGCTCTATTAGCCAATTTCCTGCTTGTGGAACCCCAGAAGCCTGACAGCCTTTCTTCGTTTCATCCCATCTCTGTCCCTTCAGTCCAAGCTGGCAGCATTTCTGCTGAGATGGTTGACTGGATCCACAAGTGGCACACTGAGTCTCTGTGGCAAACGGTTGTCCAGCCACACTTTTGGCCCTGTTTCCAGAGCACACTATCTGGATACGCTGAGAATCTTCTGAAACATCAAGTGCTGATTTCTTTTTACTAAGCAGTCTCTTCTTCAATTCACCTGTCTCCTCTTGCATTTTACCAAAAGCAGCAAGAAGAAGCCAGATCACGTCTTCAACACTGTGCTTAGAAATATCCTCAGCTAAATATCTCATTTCATTCCTTATGAGTTCTACTTTTCAAATAAATAGAACACAGTTCAGTCAAGTTATCTGCACTTTGTAACAAAGGTCTTCTTTCCTGCAGCTTCGTGTAACACGTTTCTCATTTCCATCTGAGGCCTCACTGGAAGCACCTTTGACAATCATATTCCTACAACAGTCTCCCACAGGCAATCTAGGCTTTTTCTGTCAAATGTCTCAGAACTCTTCTAACCGCTACCCATTACCAAATTACAAAGCCACTTCCACATTTTTAGCTATTTGTTACAGAAGCATCCCACTTCCTGTTACCAAAATCTGTATTAGTTTGCTAGGGCTGCCATAACAAACTACCACAGACTGGGTGGTTTAAGCAACAGAAATGTATTGTCTCACAGTTCTGGGGGCTGGAAGTCCAAGATCACTGTGTGGGCAGGTTTGCTTCCTTCTGCGTGCTTTGAGGCAGAACCTCTTCCATGCTTGTCTCCCAGCTGCTGGTGTTTTTCTGACCATCTTTGGTGCTCCTTGGCTTGTAGATGCATCACCCCGAACTCTGCCTTCGTCTTGATGTGGTGCACTGTGTATGCGTGTCAATGTCCACATTTATCCTTTCATAAAAACACCAGTAACATTGGCTTAGGGCTCCACCCTACTCCAGTATGACCTCATCCTAACTAATTGCATTTGCAATGAGCCTGTTTCCAAGTAAGGTTGCATTATGAGGCACTGGCAGTTAGCAGTTCCACACATGAACTTGGAGGCATGCAATTCAGCCTATAACAAACTGTTTCCATATATGTTTTATATTTTTAAAACCTCTCCTTATTTCCTTAAAAATGAATAATTTCTTAAGCCTTTGATAGAATCTGATTGCATGCAAGAAAATTTCTACTTTAATTAATATCAGATTTCTTTTTCAATTAAAGCTTAGCTTTAAATTAACACGTAAAGAAAAACTTAGGTACACGGTAATCTCTGTGATTCAACAAAAATGTAATTCCGTCATTCAAAAGTGCTACAAAGCAATATAGCTAGCTAGAAAGGCTACATTCATAGTTTTTTTTATATAGTTATAACTAAAAGGTAGTTATATTTGAATCCAAGTGACAGTCAGAAGAGAAGTGGGTAGGGATCGGGACCACATGGACATGCAGCACGCTTCAGAGAAAATCAGCAAGCAGATAGAAGAGCAGGGCACTAGGGAAAGATTCTTAATGAGTTGAGAATTGCCCAGGAGAAGCAAAAGCAAATGCAGGTCTTCTCATTTTATGTCCGCTGTGCTTCTACCATGCAATGCCTTTTGTCTTTGCTGATTCAAAATGAAATTTACCCAAAGTATAGCCTCAGCCACACACAGTAGGGGAAGGTCTGTGAGTCTGACCCTGGTCTTCTCCCCTGCTCACCCAGGTGGTCTTTGAAAAGTAAAGACATCTCTGAAAAGAAAGGATGGCATTATATGATACAGAGACCTCCACAGGGTCCCTCTATCGTGTGAATTAAATCTATATCTGAATAAACTTTTCTTCATTCACAAAAACTGCTACTCTTAATTGTAATTGAAAGATGAGCACCCTGAAAATGTGAATGAAAATAATCTCAGCCTTTACCTCCTTTCAAAGAAAATGCATAGTGTTAATAAGATATTTGCATAATATTTTATGGTTTAGTGTATATATGCATCTAAATTATATTTACATTTCAAAGTGTTTTACTCCCTGTGAAGTTCAGATTCTTTCTCTCCGTTTGAAGAATGGCAGATTTGAGACACGGAGAAAAGAAATTCAACTTGCCAAACTTCCTAACGGTCTAATCGGAACTAGAAAGCAATGTAGTTAGCCATAGGGGTACTAGTTAACAGTAAATTAATTGAACACCAATTTATTCAGAAAGTCACCTGGGTTGGTTTCAGGACAACGCAGTTATTGTGATTCTATGCAGTTTCTTCTACAATCTTCTAATTTCTCAGTTGCCTCTTTGCTTGTCTGTACCTGCAAAGAAATTCAATTGCTTCTTGTCACACAAAGCATGTTCCACAAGGCACATGTCACCTAAATTTTCAGAAGCAGCAGCTGTCTTCTTAGGGAATGCTATTGTTACTTCTGTAATTAAGGCAAGGTGGCCAGGTGGCCTCCACACCAAGACACTTTAATTTACTCTGCCTGGAAACCCACTTAAATCAGAAAGGAGAGTTTCCAGGGGATTCTCCACAAGCGGTGAGGAGTGAAAAGAATGAAGGGTATGTGTTGCACAACTTTCACAGACACACAGGCAGCCTGGAGAACTAGGGATGATTTCCAATGTAGACATTTGCAAAAATAAGAGTAAGCATGGGAAAACAGTGATAGTCAACCTTTATTGAAGGGTTAGTCTGTGCCAGACCCTGATCCAAAGGCATTCAAAGTAATTACACATTTGATCCCCAAGCCAGTCCAATGAAGAAGGCACTATTATCACCAGCATTCTACAGATGAGAACACAAGGGTGGTGAGTAACTTCCACAAAGTCAGAGCCGGTGTGAAGCAAAGCTGGGAACCCAACCTAGGCAGCTCACCTAAAACCACAGGCTAAGAGCAGCTTTTTTGTACAAATGCATTTACAGATGTTAAAGGGAAAATAAAAGTTTTGACTGTTGAAAATGCAGCTAGAATGGTAGATTATAGGTGTTAATAATTACATTTATTGAAGATTCTGGAGAAACACTGGAATACGTTTAGGATAAGTGAGTCAAGAAGAAGACAAAATGGTATAGACATCCTACATTTGAAAAATGCATCTATAGAGAAATAGAGATAAAGGCAACAATACACCACTAAATACGAGCAGATTATCACTTAAAAATATGGTGGACATCATGTTCTTTAATCACAAAACCGTGGAGGAGATGTTCTGTTGGCTAGGAAAGGAACAGGAAGCTATGCACACGTTTTCTTCTAAGTCTCATGAAAAGAGTTAAAGAAGCAAAATTTGTTTTTATTTGATTATTATATTTTTTAGAGACAGGGTCTGGCTGTGTTACCCAGGCTGGACTTGGATTCCTGGGCTCAAATGATCTTCTCACCTGTCTCCAGACTATGTGGCATACAGGCACGTGCCACCACACCTGGCTGAAATTGTTATCATTATCATCATTATTCTTATTTTACTCAGGTTAAGCAGTTAAATAAAAAGTTTTTCAGCAAAAATTCCTGTAAAGAATCACATCCAGCCTGGCGTGGTGGCTCACGCCTGTAATCTCAGCACTTTGGGAGGCCAAGGTGGGCAGATTGCCTGAGGTCAGGAGTTCAAGACCTGCCTGACCAATATGACGAAACGCCGTCTCCACTGAACTATATATATATATATGTATGTATATACACACAAAAATTAGCCAGGTGTGGTGGCATGTGCCTGTAATCCCAGCTACTCAGGAGGCTGAGACAGGAGAATCCCTTGAACCTGGGAGGCGGAGGTTGCGGTGAGCTGAGATCACGCCATTGCACTCCAGCCTGGGCAACAAGAGTGAAACTCCATCTTAAAAAAAACAAAAAATAAAAAACAATCACATCCAGTCTTCAGAAAGGCTGAATGTTTGGAAAGAACATTGTCTAGAAAGCAGTGTGTGAAGTATACTTATGCCTCAATGTTAGAGCCAGGATTCCATTAAGTGGTGATTTAAAATATCTGGAAATTTGAATAAAGTCCCAGTTGCAACTTACTACATATTTACTTAATCCAATTATAAGTCTCGTTTAAAATACACATATAGTAAATACTTAATAAGAATGCAATGGTTTTAATAAAAATAAGTTTGAGAAGCAGAGGAAGAAAAGCCATTGTACTTTTTGAGGAAACATACATAAATATGGAAATAGGTGTTTTTTGTTTTTTTTTTTGTTTTTCTTTTCTATTTTGAATTATACTTTAAGTTCTAGGATACATATGCAGGTCTGTTACATAGGTATACACGTGCCATAGTGGTTTGCTGCACCCATCCACCCATCATCTACATTAGGAATTTCTCCTAATGCTCCCCCTCCCCTAGCCCCCCAACTCCCAACAGGTCTTGGTATGTAATGTTCCCCTCCCTGTGTCCACGTGTTCTCATTGTTCAACTCCCACTTATGAGTGGGAACATATGGTGTTTGATTTTCTGTTCCTGTGTTACTTTGCTGAGAATGATGGTTTCCAGCTTCATCAATGTCCATGCAAAGGACATGAACTCATTCTTTTTATGGCTCCACAGTATTCCATGGTGTATATGTGTCACATTTTCTTTATCTTCTCTATCATTGATGGGCATTTGGATTGGTTCCAAGTCTTTGCTATTGTGAACAGTGCTGTAATGAACATACATGTGCAGGTGTCTTTATAGTAGAATGATTTATAATCCTTCGGGCATATACCCAGTAATGGGATTGTTGGTTCAAATAGCAGAAATAGGTGTTTTAACTCTCATTTTTCTCATTTACGTATATTTAGATTACATCTGTTAAGCCAAATAGTGTTAAATAATCATCACTAACCTCCAACCTCCATGCTTCTAAATTCACACCTACCTGTGCAGGAAATGCTGCCTACCAAATCTGAAATAATACTTCAGGCTGCTGCAAAGTCTCACATAAAAATACTTGGCTAATTAAAGAAATAAAACTATATCATCATGATTAGGAAAAGGAAAATAAGGAAAGCTGACCTGCCTATAGCAGCTACTTTTTACTAAAAAAGAAAAAAGAAAAACAAAACAAATAAGCAAACAAAAAGCACGAAAGTGGCAGAACGTAAGCATTCAGTAAAATTTTTGGAGGAAACCTGTGAACCAGCAGAAATTTGCATCCCATTGGCAAAGGGGACTCTGAGGACCCAAGTTTAGAATTCACAGGAATTGTGGGGAGAACTCTGGGCTCATGTAGCCCATGAGATTGAAGACTTGAGTCACGTCTCCCTAAGTATTTGGGATCTAAAGCAGCCCCAAGTGACATCTGGGCAGCCTTGGGGCACTGAACTAGCAGATAAACTGGCCCCCAATGCAAAATGCAGTATTTTGAGTCTAATAGTGAATCTAACTGCACCCTCATCTTGACTGTGAGACCAGGGAGCCTACAGCTCAAGGAAGAAAGATGACTGTCTCTGCATGGGCCATGCTGATGCTTGGACCAGGGGAGAATGGTGACAGAACCCTGAGGTTCACATGAAAATGTGTGGAGTAACACACAGGTCAGGCAGGTAGAGACAGCAACACATACAAAGCATTCTGTGGTGTCTTAGCCAGGGTATTGCAGGACAAGAAATAAACTGATCAACCCACCAACCAGAGGAAATCCTGGCCATGGGTGATTACTGCAGCTTCTTAAGTGACAACAATCCTGAAAAAGGAACAAAAAACTTTGATCACTGAGAAGGGCCTTTCTGCTGATTCAAAGGCTGGGGCAGACTCCTCAGAGCCTGGTCTCCTCCTAAGGAGTAACTGCCAGGCAAGCTGGGATCCACCGGCCACAGCCACATGGCTGTGAGCCAACATATGGCATCTGTGAGAAGGCAGAGCCAGATTGAAGAGGAGGATTCTGAGCTGCTGAAATGTTCCCAGGGAGTCAGGCCTCAGATGTGGAGAAGCAATGGTGATAAATAGAAAAATTGCATGGTCCAGAATTGAAAATTATACCAGGTCAAAAAGTCGTAACTCTCCCTGTCTCCAGGGAAGAATATCCAACAGCACTCAAGCATGCAGGAACGTGCACGGTGTTGTGATCCATGTGGCAGGTTTCTGAGCACATAGCACCATGAAGAAGAAGAAGAGACCTCGAGGTAGAAAACCTCCTGAGATTTTGGCAGTAAGCTCCATGCCAACTCCTCCTGATTGCAGTTTGGAAGACCAGGTCCCACTGGAGCAAGGCAGTGGGGAAACAACCGCCTGTAAGACATCCCTAGAGAAACTGAACTCACACAAGAATTGCAGATTCCTGCTCATTTAGGAAGACAGATGGAAGGTGGTGGTCATCTGCTGCCCCCAGGAGACAAGCCTTGCAGAGGTCTGGAAGCTTCAGCTCACGTCCCCAGAGCCAGAGCTTATGGAGGAGGCTGAACTCCCAACAGGAAGAGATAATTGTTAGGTTTCCCATTCCGGTCAGAAGGGATCTTCAGAGCAAGCCAGAGGCTCTGAAGAGACACTGCACCCATCCCCCTGGTGCAGGTGTGACCCTACAGGCAGCTACCACATGCAACCCATCAGAGCCCAAGTACTGTGGAGAAAAGGCAAGAAATACAATATTCCTCAAAGATTTGGGAAGATGAAGCTGCCCTCCATTTGTCTTGCCTTCAACACTTGATGGACATCTTGGGGCACATTGCACCAAAAAGAATTCCAGAAACTGAGGTCAGAGAATGAAGAAAAGCCAGTTAGTACAGGTACTCCTTCCCAATCCTAGTTCCTAGAGGAAGGGTCAGAGATGGGTGGGTAAACCTATAAACCCTGGCTCTGAGGGTAGAAGAAGTTGCCAAAGTCTCGGCCTGGAAATTCCATGGCCCTCCTCACCACCTTCACACCCTCAGGCAGCTCTTTCTGTATTCCAGTTGCCTGAAAATTTCTGCTGACCACGAGTAGCCCAACCTGACTGAGAAGCCCTGTGTAGAAGGGACAAGATATGTCCCTACCCGGCCTGTAGCATGGAAACAGATCCCCAGATAACGTCTCGGAAGAGCACACTGTGCCCGTCACCTACGGAGTAAGCGGTGTCAGGAGGGGTCAGTCTGGAGACCACAGTTGGGCATCATTTCTTGTCTTTTCCTCATCCATCCCCTGGACAGATCACCTGCATTGGGACCGTCACAAGATACCAGAAGATGAGAAAAAAAAGTTATTCACTGGAATTTCAGGAAATTGTATGAAAGGCAAAATGGCCTAGCTTGGTTGATCCCTGAAAAAAAAATTTTTTTTTAAGTTGGAAATAGGCCCCTGTGTTGGGGGAGAGTAGAAGGAATAGTTTTGACCAGGTGCGGTGAATAACGCCTGTGATCCCAGCACTTTGGGTGGCTGAGGCAGGCGAATCATGAGGTCAGGAGTCCAAGACCAGCCTGGCCAACACAGTGAAACTCCGTCTCTACTAAAAATACAAAAATTAGCTGGGCATGGTGACGCGTGCCTATAATCCCAGCCACTTGGAAGGCTGAGGCAGGAGAATTGCTTGAACTGGGACGGGGGAGGCAGAGCTTGCAGTGAGCCAAGATCGAGCCACTGCACTCCAGCCTGGGCTACAGAGGGAGACTTTGTCTCAAAAAAAAAAAGAAGAAGAAGAAGGAGAAGGAGAAGGAGAAGAAGAGGAAATAGTTTCCACTTCCCAAGTGAATGTTCAGGGTATAGAAGGTCACCCGCTGGGATTTAAGTTAAAGGAGTCAGTGGACTGCAAGCAAGCATGCAGGGAGCACATTGGAGGCTGATGATAATCAGACGGTCAGCGGCAACCCTGCACCACGGCACCCTAATGTCCTTCATGAAGCCACTCATCACACATTGCTTGGCTGGAGCGGATTTTCTCACCCAAATGGCAGACCTCTGAGCCCAGATTATCATGGAGGTAGTGGTGAGGTGACAGTCACAGCCAAGGAAGTAGAGACAGGGGCATCTCTGGAGAAAAAAAGCATTTTCACAAGCTTTGAACCCCTGGGGTTGAGAGGTGAGCCAGATTCATCTAAACCTCCAAGAGCCAAGGAGTCTTCTGAGTTTATGAGATTCAATTTTAAAAATGAAGAATAGGCTCTTCTAGTCGCTAACCTGCTCCCTAGCCCAGAATAAGAATCCGTTTGACTCTTCTTCCATTTGTTAAGTGAGGGCTGACTTTTGGTTTCAAGCTTTAGGTACCTAATCTGTGCTTGGGATTGTGCCAGGTACCATGTCCCTGTTTCTGAGACATACATTCCTTTGGAAAAGGCACTGCCTGTACTCAGTGTGACACCTGATCGTGCAAGGATTCCAGATTAACATCCCATGCAGTACTGGGCAGCAAGATGGGTGCTGCACCTACAGGGGTTGCTTTGTTAGAGGTCCATCGAGACAGTGCATCTTTGGGGTTTTGGAGCCTAGGATTCTGAAGTGTATGTTGCTGTATGTGTTGAGGAACTACAAGGATCTTCTTTGTATTGGACATCTTAATAATCACATTTTACTATAATTATTTTCCTTTGTAATCCTCTGTATTTACTTCTTGTTGGGGTATCATTTAGACACCATAAAACATGTGAACGGGTTCAATGAGTTTTGACAATTGCATATACTCACACGACCACCGCCCTAAACAGGATACAGAGCATTTCCAAACCTCAGAAAGTTTCCTCAAGTCAACTCCAATCCAAAACTGAACCTCCAGTGTTCTGAATTCCATCACAGTCGGTCGCTCCTGCCTGTTCTTGACTCCACCCACATATCTTTCCTGGGTGGCTTCTCTTGCTTGACACAGTGATTCTGAGATTTGAAACACAAGACATGCATGGAGTGTGTTCCTTGGGGTCTTGGAAGGAAGACTATCTGGAATGTGTTAAGGATGTTTAATAAAGGGCTACACGTTGTGAACAGGGAATAAGGATTCCACAAGCCGCTCGGGGTGAGTCACAACCTGAAGCCAGCATGTTCTTTACCTGAAGAGGGGCAGGAGCAGCCACTGGAAGAGGAAAGACAGGTGCATCAGGCCAGGAGGCCTTCGGTCAGGAACAGCCAGCCTGGGCAACCACAGAGGGAAGAAGTCAGGAATAAATACCCTGTCTCTCTCTCTCCTTTTGAGATGCCCCACGGGTCCAGCGCAACTGTGAGCCAGAAAGTAGGAGAAGCCGTTAATTCCCTCCAAAGAGGCCAGCCGAGGTAGAGACCTGCAGGAAAACATCTGGAGATGGAAGGAGAAGGTGTTCAGCACATGGCTGCGTGTTCAGGAAAACCCAGAGTACGGGTAAAGGCATAGCGGTCTGACTGCAGGGAGGGCCACAGTTAAGGAAGTTCTAGAAAATTAGCTTTCTTACCCTTCCCTCCTTCCTTCTTCTCACCCTGCCTTCCTGCCTTCCTCCTTTCCTCCCTCCCTTCTTTCCTTTCTTCCTTCCTTTATTCAGCCTTCCTTCTTTCCTTCCTCTTTTCCTTCTTTCCTTCCTTTGAAAATGGCTGTACCTGCTATGGACAATGATTCTGTGTTTACTGCTATGTTCCCGACACTCTGTTAGGAGCTTTACATACTTGTAAATATTTAGCTTTAATATTGAATATTCTTCAAACACCTGTTTTGAAGGAATGGCTATACCCATTCTACAGACTAAAAACCAGAGGTTCAGAAAGTTTGCCTGTGGGGTTATAAGACAAATATGCCACCATTCCCCCCAGATGAATAACCAACGGATACAAACAGCTCTTGTACCCAGGGACCCATGAGAAATGACACTCTAGGAATACACCAGCCTGGAGAGACCAGGGAGCTCATAGGAGAACGGGGCCTCTGACCGATGCTTGAAGGAGGGGGGATTCCCTGTGCAGGGTGCAGAGCGCATTCCAGGTGTGTGGACAGCAGCAGTAGAGGCACAGAGGGAGGGGGTGAGCTGCCAGCTTGGAAAACGGAGACCATCCACTTGGAGGTGATGGAGCTTACTGAAAAGAAAAGGTAGTAAGGGATTAAGGTTAGAAAGGCAGTGAACACTGAAATTCTGAGTTTCATACCATAGACAGTAAGGAAACAGTAAAAATTTTGATCAAGGAATTTGCAGAATCATAATGGATCTTCCAGAAAATGTCTTGTGTCAGTGGGCAAAATGGATGATCTGTAATAGAGACAATCGGGAAGTTATTGCAGTGATCCAGCAGAGAGGTTCCGACTGCAGTGGTGGCCGCCGCAATGAAAACAGACAGTCCTGAGACAGACTGGGAGAAAAAAGTTCTATAGGACGCAGCACCAGGGTGAATGGAGTGCTAGAAGAACAATGAGTCCTGAGAAAACAACTACAGAATCCAAGCTGGAGGCAAGATGAGTGCAGGGAGGAGAGGAGAGCTCAGCAGAGGGAAGAAGTTAAGGGCAGAACCAGAGCCATGGAAAAGAGAGACGATAAATTGGTTTGGACAAATTGCGCTGAGACGCCAGCAAGGTGTCCGCAGAGAGCTCTTTGGTAAGCTATGTGGGAGGTGTTGGGGAGTCCGATGGAGAGCTCGGCTTCAGACAGGTGCCTGGTCAATGCTGGGAGCAGAGGAAAAAGCTGAGGGAGAAAGAGTAGGCAAGAGAAGGCAGCCAAGGATGGGATATCCAGGTTGCTCTATGCTCAGCTGTTCAGCCACCACTGTGCAAAGACCCAGGACTTAGCAATGGTCAAATTACTGTCTGACTGAGTTTGTTTTCTTTGGGGAAAGGGGAGGAGGGAGAGGACATTTCAGACATATAATAATACTCCTTAAACTACAGGTGGCATATTCACTTTCTTCAAGTCAGAAGTTGCCAAGGGCACTTTATTTCTAGACCATTCTTTTTAAAAATCAAATCGTCAGGAATTGTGCTTCTGGGAAATGTTGTACCAAAAGCCTATTAAATATGCAGCCATGCCGTTTGTTTTGCATTTTTCTTAAGGGTAACAATTAACCTTTAAAAAGTCTGACCTTTCCAAAGAGGTAGACCTGTTGCGGGGAGCTCTGAGGTGTTGGGTAAATGTTTCAGAGAATTTTTTGCTTCATGAGCGTCATCGACTTAGGGCTTCCGTGGTTTTCGTATCCTGTAATGCTGTGGCTCTGAAACCATTCGCTTGCATGACATGCTTAATTTGTGAAATGAAGCCGTCAATTGGAGTCACAGGGCTCAGCCCCCGGCACCGCGAGACAGGGGAAGGAAGCACAGCTGACAGGACAGGCACTCACATCTCACACACTGGGCAGGGAACACATGCCCCACAGCAGAGCCTGGCTTGAGATTATCCCTCAGCTTATTCCTAACCACTACCCAGAGGCGCAGCCCCAGCCCAGATCCACTGGAAACCAGTCTGGTCACCTATTTTCCTACCACCAGGGGAATCGCCCAGTCCTTGCAATTCACCACCAAAATGATCTTTCTACTTGGAAATCTTACCACGCCATGCCGCTGATTAAACCTCCAGCGTCCTCATGTTTATCCAGGACACAAGGAGGAGCCTATGATCTGGCCTCTACTCACTTCTTCAGCTTTATCTGCCATTCTTTATCCCGCCCCCCCGCCTTGTACACACAAACACACGTTGTCCTTAAGATAAACCAAAGTCCCCATGGCTCCCTACAAGTCTCCACTCAATGGACTCTCTGCACGCCCTGCCAAGTCCTCATTGGCAAATGCCTGCTTTTCCTTCCAACACAGCTCAAACGTTGCCTCCTTTGGAGCGCCAGCTGTGACCCATTTCCATCAGGTGGCTCTTTATGTACCCATAGCATTCTATAGATGTCTGTTTCCTAACAGGGACTCTACTCTGTCCTATTCATCATATAAAGTGGTCCAAGCTCCCAAGAAACCACACACAGAGGAGAATCTTAAGCAATTTTGTGCAATCGATACAAGAATAAATGAATGATGAAAACTTTTCCTCCAACAGACATACTTGAAAAGTACACAGGCACACTTTCCCCAGACATTTCTGGAAAATAAAAACACCTCCAGTAATCAATCTGATTCCAACTAATGCACGATGGTATGCCCACAAAGGGTTAAACTGAAGAGAGTCGGGGAAAAGGATGGTTGACAGGAGTGTGTTGGAGATGGAGTGAGCCACTTGCCATTGGGCTGAATTGTCATAATACGCATGAAAAGGCAGCTCTCAGCAAGCCTTGACCAGCACATCTAGGACACTTGCTAGATGGGGGCCACGGAGACGTGGGTGAGACAGAGGCCCCACTCTAAGGGAGCTTAGAGTCTAGTAGAGAAAGAGAGAAAGGCAGACAATAAGGACCTCGAAGGGAGAAAATGGCCAACACTCCCAGGAGGTGGAGGCAACCTCTCAGAACTTGGCCAAGAGCAGTGGCTAGCGGGGAATGACCCTGAAGGGAGAGGGAACAGCAGGCAAAGGCACCTTCGAAAGGAGCTTTCAGAAAGTTGCAAGCCCCTCTGCATGACTAGAGATCAGGGTTTCATCACAGGGGGCTGAGAGATGAGGCCAAAGAGATGAGCAGTGGATGGATTTTAGGAGACTTCCCACGGTGTGCTAAGGAGATAAATCTTACCCTCTAGGCAGGTGGGAGCCGTTCCTAGAGGAACAGTAAAATCACTGAGGAGCACTACGTGTGGAGTGTGAGGAAAGAAAGGGATGGGAGTCTTCGCTGGCACAAGCCTCAATCATGTACTCAGATTAAAGCTGAGAAATAATTCCACCTACAGGCCCAGCAGGGTTCCCATGCACAGTCGGGGGGTGCATGCAGTCAGACATCCCAGGGAAGCACAGATGGGTTCTCACACAGCCTGTCAGGTGAGGAGCAAACACACGGCTCCAGAGAGAGGTCTGTGGTCAGAGGTGCGCTGCGCGGCAGCAGGGAGACACAGCCCGTGGTCAGTGAAGCTCTGTCAAGGTGCGCGTTGGACAAAAATTCCCTCCGCTCGCTGACCTAGAAAGTATGCAAGAAAACAAATGAAAAGGATTCATTACCTCAAAAGGCCAGCAAAGATCATCTTCTCCTATCAGATAATGAGAGTGCTCTTCAGGAGCTGAGCATAAAAGAGAATCTATTACAAATACTGATCCCAGATGTGATGTGAGATGCAGCATCATCACAAACTGAAGTTCTTTACCTAAAAAAAAAAAAGACACCCCGTAAATTTCAGACACAATTAGAAATGCAAAGATAACAAAGTTATAGGAGGAGAAGGAGGGGGAAAAATATTGGTTCTAGAGAGACAGTTAACAGTGGGGAAATATTAATATTGATTTCTACTTTTACAGCAGCAAGAATAATCAGGCTGAACCGGTGACTCAATTAACACACCAACACTTAACCAGAGCACCAAAAGCAAAGTTCGCTGCGCTGAACACATCAAAATTCTGCTCAAATCAATTTAAAATCATTTCCCCTCTTCTAGTGTGATGACGAATTTATTAACAGGCTCAATTGAGAGGATTACTCAGTCCCCACACCTCCCTGTGAGTGCTCAGGCTATAAGTCTTAAAATCCCAGGGTCACTAATGAAAGAATCCATGGAGGGGGCACAGCATGGGAGGCAGAGATGGGAAAATGCACACCTGGGTGCCCAGCTCCCCCAGCACATCCTTAGAACTGCCTGGATGATGGCAGCGTCAGGGGCAGGATGACGTAGGGTTTGCCAAGCATCAGCCTAGATCAGCATCTTCTGTTGCCAGCAAGAATGCACCAGAAAACAAGAACCAATTCAACATTTGCATTAGTCAGTGTGTCCCCACATTCAAACAGGAAATAAATATATGATAGAAAGGGAGTGGATACAAGGATGTAAAAGGAACAGCAAGACTACCCCAGTTCAAAACAGCCACTGAGCTTACCAGGAGAGGAAGTGGAGAAGGGTAGCTCAAAGGAGGCAAACTTGCCATTATGCAGGATGAAAAGCTCTGGAGAGCCAATGAACAGCATGAGGACTAGAGTTAATGTTATTGGATGATATACTGAAAATTTGTTCGGAGAGTAGATTTTAGGGTCTCTTACAACAACATAAAAAGGTAACAGTGGCAGGTGATGGATATACCAATTTGCATGGCTGTAGTAATCATTCCACTATTTAGATATAGATCAAAGCATCATATTACACACCAGAAATCTATATGCCAAAAAAAACAACCACTGAGTCCCTTGAATTCAACCTCCTAAATAATTCCTCAATCAGCTCTGCCCCTGCCTCCCTACACTCTCCTGGTCCAGACCTTCATGCTGCCTCCCGGGTCATTCTCAGAGCCTCCTGATTCGTCAGCCTGGCATGGGTCCTGTACCTCCGTTGGAGGATTGCCACCAGCATGGTACATCCAAAACAAGATTCCATCAGAGCTCTTGCTCAACAGTCCCTGGTGGCTCCCACTGCCTCCTGAGTAACCCCAGATGGCATGCATGTCCTCAGCCTCTCTGCAGCCAGCTCCTTCTGCCTCCACCTTCCCCATCTGCTTCCCACCATGTCGTTTGGCAATCCTGGTCCCCTTTAGTTCTTAGAGCACACATTGGGGCATCTCACTCCACAATGCCCATCTAGACTCATGCTCTTCCCCCTGGCTGCAGCACCCTCCACCTGCTTCCTGAATGACCTGGAAAAGTCCTGTTGGTCTGCATTAGTCAGAGAAGCCTGGATGCTGTAACAGACAATCCTGTGCCACTGTGCATCAACACCATGACGGTGTGTGTGCTCACCTGCCCATCCCATGACTTCTGTTTCAGTCAGCCATTCAGGCCCAGACTCCACCCCACCAGTGGCTCAGCACCCCAGGGCCTCGGCATCCAGGTAGCAGCCAGGGAAGAGGTACCAGGAAGCCTGACAGGGAGGGTTTATGGGCCAGGCCTTGAAAAGTTAAAGGTGAATGGAGGACATCATTTCTGCCTGCATTCCATCCATGGCGTGTATCTCTATGCCTAGTGAAAAAAGTAGCCATTTGAGAGCAATTAGCCTGTCTCTCCAACAACATCTTCTCAGGCCAGATGGGACACCATCTCCTTCTGCAGCCTTACCGCTCCCTGCTCATCCTGCCCTTACACGGGGAATCTCTTTCCTCCATGACACCCACCAGACACTAAAGGTATTGTAGCACAGACTGGGTCTCCACCTCTGTACCCCACCCCCTTATATGACAGGCTCTGGTGCATCTGGAAGTCAATCAGAATGCACCAGAGCCTGACAGCAAAATGGAGACACGTTTCATGGAGCAATGCATGATGCCTGGAGAAGGTCTCCTCTTCCAGGCACTTGCTGACCTGGCCCCATTCTCTCATGGGAACAGAACAGGACCATGGTAAACAGATTCCAAAAGGAGCCATAGCATGCCTTTGGAGAATGTTTGCCTTTAAAATGGTAGAACACAGTGAAATGAAACAGGCCTGGGTCTAAGAATTAATATACGAGGACTGTAGGAAGGAAAGAAGTGAACTTTTTAAAATTTTTCCCCTGCCTTCATAGATAGGTACCTAAAGGCATGAATAAACAGAGGGAATAAATGATCAAGGTGAAGGAGAAACAGAGCCCTTGTGTTTAAGCAAGAGTGACAATTTTTCCAGTTCATTTGTGTGACAGGCACTGTGCCGAGATCCTTGTATCTGCTATTTCTTCCAGTGCTCAGTAGTAATCCTTCAAGGTACATGCTATTAATATGGACACCTTAAAAAGGGAGGGAACTAAGATTCAGAGATGATGGACATCTTGCTCAAGGTCACACCCTCCGAACATAATGCAATTAAGATTTGAACCCAAGCATCCCATACCCAGTGGCGTACAGGATGACAGCATCTGTGAGTTAGAAAGAGGGTAATCATCTACGATGGGGTGCATGTCGGGAAAGGCATCTGGAGGTCAGTCAGAATGCACCAGAGCCTGTCAGAACATGGAGACGCGTTTCATGGAGGAATGCGTGATGTCGGGAGAAGGTCTCCTCTCCAGGCACTTGCTGACCTGGCCCCATTCTCTCACTGGAACCAAGCAAGACCATGGTAAACAGATCTATGCTAATATCATCTCTTCTTCCTATAGACAGCAAATTTTCTGAGCCATTCTACCCAAATCCTGGAGGCTGAG
The DNA here is from genome assembly GCF_000951035.1 of Colobus angolensis palliatus. Taxonomy (NCBI): domain Eukaryota; kingdom Metazoa; phylum Chordata; class Mammalia; order Primates; family Cercopithecidae; genus Colobus; species Colobus angolensis. The sequence goes on along the minus strand of NW_012115155.1, from coordinate 4,448,841 downwards.
ATCCATGAGGACTGCTCCATTCATCGTAGGAGAATGCAGGAGAAACATTGATATTCCAAGCTGTATGTTTCATTTGTAAATTAGAAACACTTACCTTTAATTCATATTCTCACCATTTTTGCTATTACTTTTGAGCACTCGAATTTTGTGCCCTGCTTTTATGAGGCCCCTAATCTTCAGCTCCGAGGGCCTAAAATTGTCATTCAGTCTAAATTAATAGCAGTCTTATTGGCTCATTATTTTTGACATCTGGTTGGAAGTGCAAAGCAATAGCTATTAGGTAATAATCGCAGTAGGCTCTGATTAGAAACTAATAACATTAGCAATAAACGTTAAATGTGGTTGCCATGAAGCTTTGAGGCTTGATCAGAGGAAGAGGACACAGGGCTGCTCTGCAATGGAGAGAAACTGGGGGAGGGGCTGAACTCACCTCCCAGTTCCTCCAGATCAGACCACCAGCCCTGGTAACTTACATCACCAAAAACAACCTCTGATTCTATAACAGGAAAGAAAAATGTAGTAGACGAAAATCACAAGGCTTGAATGGAAATACAGCAAAGTGAATATTCTGAATTTCCCAAATTCACAAATAATTCACAGAGATTTCTATTTTTGTCTCAACGTTTTCCTGTCTTCTTCAACAAATGTGCATAAAACCGTTTCTTGCACTGGTAATTATTGATATTTATTGAGCACTAATTATGGTCCAGGCCCTCTTATTCTAAGCACTTCATATACATTATTGCGTGCAATTCTCACCCCGCCCCCACCCCCAATAAAAAGCCTATGAAGTTGCTGCTGTTATTATTCCCATTTACAGATTGGGAATCTGAGGCACAGAGAAGTAAAGTCACGTATCCCAGGCCACATATCTTGCACAGTAGCGGAGCTGAGGCTTGGATCCCAGCAGTAACGCTCACACTCACACAACACTGCCATTCTTGCTTTCATTTTCTAACAAGTTTTTCTGGAGCATGTACAATTTGCCAAGCATTCGTTTCTGAGCTATAGCAGAAGGAGACTGGAACACAAAGAAACACGGGCACATATAGTCCTGGGCTCTAACCGACTTGCCTGGATTGTTGCAATAGCTTCCTAACTTCTGAGCACCTCTTCTTTCTGGTATTTCCCAACAAAGCAGCCAGAGGGATGCTGTTAAAATGTGACTCAGGTCATGTCGCTCCTCAGTTCAGAACTTTCCTCTAACTCCCTGTCTTGTTCACAACAAAGGACAAATTAAACAGGATGATTTATGTCCACCTGGAGCTCCCCTCTTCTATCCTGCCTGTCACTTCTCTGGCCTGTCTCTCACACCTGTCCCATTTGATCCATGCCAGTCTCATGAGCCTACCCTCCACTAGCAAACAGACCTGCACCTCCTACCTCAGGGCCTTCGCAATTGCAAAGTGCTCTTCCTAGAGTGCTCATCCCATTCTATCTCTTTTACATTTTTTTAATTGGCAAATGTTTATGGAGTCCAACATGATGTTCTGAAATATGTATACGTTGTGGAATGATGAAATCAAGCTAGTTAACATATCCATCACTTCACATGCTTTTCAATTTTGATATGAGAACATTTAAAATCTATTCTTCGGGCATTTTATTATTAATTATAGTCACTGTGCTGTACGATAGATTTCCAGAATTTTTTTTTCCTGTTTAACTGAAACTTTGCCCCCTTTAACCAACATCTCCCCATTTCCTGAACCCCGGCCTTCAATCCCTGGTAACCACCACTCTACTCTCTGCCTCTGTAAGTTTGATTTTTTTTAGAGTACACATGCAGGTAAGATCACACAGTATTTCCTTCTGTGCCTGGCTTATTTCACTTAGCATGATGCCCTCCAGGCTCCTCGCGTTATCTCTGTTGCTTGTCCCTTGTCTCCTACAGATTGTGTTCAAATGTCATTTTGCAGCAGGCTGTGTCTGAGCCTTTTTAAATGGTAAACACCTCCCCCAGTGATACTCCACATCCCATCCGTTTCTTGTTCTATTTCTCCGTGGCACTTCTACCACCTGGCAAACTGTACGTGTTGGTTAGCTGGCTAGTTAGTAAGTTTGTGGATGGTTACATTCTCTGTCTGCTCTCCACTAAAACATACGTTTTAGGAAAACTACAGAATGTGTCTCTTCTGTCCACTGCTTTATCCCCTGTGCTTAGAATGGTGTCTGCACACAGTAAATGCACAATTCATATCTGTTCAATGAATAAATAAATCCCACCCTCAAGAATCTTATCTGTTTATAAAAACGAACTACACTCTCCCTGGGTGGTGCTTCAACCAACTTCACAAATGCCACACATAAGCCACCCCCACGTGGTATGCTAACAGGCAGTGCAGGAGTCAGTGTGTCGATGGGGTAAAGGCTGGAAGACGTATGAGCTCACGTCTTCCAAGGCACAGGATGGAGGGAACCTTCTGGAGAAAATACAGAGCTAAGCATGGAAGTAGCAGCTTAGGATGGTTTAAAGCCTGATACTGCTGCTTACCAGCTCCTGCACTTATACCCTTGAGTGAGTTATTCAACCTCTCCAAGCCTGAGTTCCCTCATCTGTGAGAACTGAGATAAAAGTCCTGCACGCCTTCAGTGGACTGATGAACCTTCCTTTGGCCAAAAGACCTTGGAGTTTTAAGTTCCCGACCACGGCAGGACAGAGACCAGATGCGTCCCGCTTGCTGCAAGTCCCTTTACCTTACTAACTATCGGCAGATTTTAATCAAAGGCTGACTTAAGGAGGACAAAAAGCCAAGCCAGAAGACTTCACTTACTTCATCCAACCACCGAGCGCCCTCCTCCTGTTTGTGTGGTTCTGATCCGACAGCCACGCTGGGCTGCAGAGGCTTCCTTCTTGATGGGTGGATGTCTGCGAACAGGTTTGGACTGGTGTCTTAAGACTGCCCAGAGGGTGGACTTGTACTCTATTTCACCTTTTTACGTTTACAATCCAGATAGAATACATTTCAATGTTAACTCTCCACCCCAAAGTCAACACAGGTTATATGTTGTCATACGTTTCATGCCTGTGAACCTAGAAATAAAATTCTCCTTTAAATTTACTGATTCTGACTCTCATTCAACATCTGTAAGCTGATGATAATATCCACCAGGTCACAATGCTGTGGAGATGCAACATAAAAACATATGCGCACCATCTAACGCTACACCTCACATAGAGGGATGAAGAGAGCGAATTCCACTTTCCCTTCACCTGGAAACGTTGGGACAAGCTGGAAAAGGCAAAGAGGAGCAGAGAAGCGCTGGAAAAGGCAAAGAGGAGCAGAGAAGTGGGAAGACTTTTTTGGAATAATCTCCACATGCACGGAAATATCCTCAAATGACGGCCAAGATTTCAGGCAGACCCAGCTGGCCCTGAAAGACAGCAGAAATCCAAAGATAGGAATTGAATTTGTTTCCTGAAAGCAAAAATCTCCTCAAGAGCTTTGCTGAGCTCCTCCATCTGCAGTGAGGACCCACAAATCCAAACAAGCCTCACGCCAGCAGCAGGCTATGGGCCAGAGTGTCCAGCTTTGTCTGCAGCAACATGTCAGCCCTGGTGTGATACCAGTGTTTTGCCCGAGTTTCCTAGCTGAGTGTCACCAATAACACCAAGCATTCCTCCAGGGCGGGGACAGGGTCCTGTCCCAGTTTTGTGCAGCACTAACAGCTCCTCTACATATGACTCTGGCATGGACATCACCTTGTAGATCCTCTAAACAGCCCTATGGGGTCAGCACATGGGACAGGGGTCACTGCTGAGCTTCCAGTTTACAGAAGACAAAACTGAGGCTTGGAGTGATTCCATGTCTCATTCACACTCTCAGACTAGCAGGTGGCTGATTCAAGACACGTATCCTACTGCTCTGACTTGGGTCCAGTGGCTGTTCCACTACATCACACAGCATCTGTACCTCTTAGCACTCAGGTGTTCCTAGATATGGATCAAACTAAACTGATGTGCTGAAAAATTGCCTGGCAATGACTACTTCCATTCATTGGTATGTACTCGATGCTAGGAACAGCACAAGTTATGCTGCACACATTCTTTGCTTTAAACCTCAACATAATCCTATGGGGTATTACCATCTACCCCCGCAGTTCCCTTTAGTGATAAGGTAACTGAGACCAAGAGAAGTTAAGTAACTCTATCAGTGTCATGCAGCTAGAAAGAGACAGAAGTGGGACACAAAGTGACCCCTATGCCAGGCTCTTACCCTGCACAGGGACACCTCTTGATGCTATGCAGGGAAGGAGTGCCTGGGGAGGTGAGGAACCGCAGTCCTTTGTAAGTCTCTGGAAGGAGGCCTCTCTGGGAGAGGAGGAAAGGCAGCTAAATGCCCCCACACTGGATCTCTTTCCCTGGTGCGAGGAAGTGTTATAAAACCTTTGAAGTGGATTCAAATGTCAATCACCAGCTAAAAGATACTGGTCAATTACCCAAACTTCATGAACTTTGGTTTCCCAGTCTATGAAATGGCACATACCCTATAGGATTATTGTTAGAATTAAGTGACATAAACAATGCAAACCATTAAGCACTGATGTGGGGAACATGCTCCACCCCTTTTCTCCTTTCCCACGTGATGGAAGGGACAACATTGGACGTTGTTCAAGAAGAATGTAGAGTAAGAGGAGGTTATATCAAACAAGACTGGCTGGGGGTCCACAGAGACACAGGCCAGGAGGTGCTGAGGGGCGGCGGTGCAGGCGGGGTGGCGGGGTCAGAGGCCTGCAGCAGGACAGATGCCAAAGTTTCTGGAGAATCCGATTTGGCCTTTGATTATGGTGTTGTCCCTTCTTGGGCAAGCTCAGCCCCAGACAGAGAAGCAGAACCCGGGGCACTTATCTCACCCTCAACCTTCCATCACTCACTTGCCACACACAGGGCACAGCCAGGCCTCTCTGTCCCATTGCAATCTGGAAGCTGTGGACTCAGACCCACACGGTCTCTACTAGACTACAGGCTGCCCCCCGTCCCCCAAGCCTCCTCCCTCCAGTCTCTTACCAAGGCTGTGGTTACTCCTTTTCCTCACCTAAAAGTCATCATTTTTCCTGTTCAAGGCAGTACTGTACAGTAGTTGGGGATGGGGAAAACTGAGGCACGCAGGGTGGCAGAGTAGCCGTGACTATCCTTTGCAAGGCAGCATCATCTTCCATGGGTTCGAACGACAGGGAGCCTGCAGGGAGCTTTGCTCTGTGCCACATCCCTGTGACATTCCATAGACAGCTGCCTGCCGGTAGGGAGGCGGGAAGCACATCTTCTCTCCAGAATTGGCCCCAGCTGGGATTTTTAGTCTCTGAGGTTGGGCTAATACACAGCTAACTATGAATGTTTCTGGCCCGGGTTCCCTCCCTGAAAAGCTGCCACATTCAGCATGGCTTATGAAGTCCCAGCTATGTGGACAGCCCTCAGATGCCTTGAAGGCTGAGGAGGTGCCTCCAATGGCCATTGCCTGTAGCTGTGAGGTGAACATCAGTAGCCCTGCCAGTCGTGGGTTTTCTGAACTAGGGTTCCGCTGGACCTACAGAACACTGGGACACTTCCTTTTCGGCAGAGTTCTGATGCCTTTAGAATTTCAGATTTGTTAAAGCACCAGCTCTTCACAAAACCTTGAAAATAAATGGAGACTGACCAAAAGCATACCCTCCAGGACAATGATGTCTGTAGATGGTGCCACCATGAGCTTGCTCCCTCCCTTCCTCCACCCTCCCAAGCACCCAAACCTGCCTCAGGACCACAAGCACAGGAAGTCATGTTACGGTGCGTTGGCCACAAGACAGAAGATGGATGGAAGTGGCAGTAAAATAAACAGGTCTTTATAGTCAGAAAGCCATGGCGTGAATCCTAGCCGCACCATTTATAACCTGAGTGACTAGGGACAAACTGCGTCATCTCTGAGTCTTGGTATTTCCGCTGTAAGATAGGGAATGGTATCAGTCCTGAAATGTGGTTATGAGAATTACAGCACAGAATTCAAGGCAGAAGACCTGGCACGGAGCCTAACACATAATAAGCACATAATTTACCTGCCTTCCACAGTCAGGAAAGGAGACATTGAGAAACACATTGAAGGTGATGAAGTAGTAGGTTTCTAGCTTTAAATCAACGCATGTCAAGAATCCAGCTGTCAAAGCGCCCAGGTTCTGAGACCATGGTGGTCAGCTGGTTTCCAGGCAATGGGGTCTTAGCTATAAGCAGTTTGGTAATTTATGTTGGTAGGGTCCTGGGAAGCCCTCAGCCTCTCCCTTCAGTATGTTTCTGTCCCTCAGCTATCAGGAGGTTAAAATTCCTCCATAAGAGTTTCCCTGTAGAGCCATAGAACTGCTTGTTAGAAGCTGTCAAAGAACAATGACTCTAGGGCACTGATGTCATAGTATCACCCCCATCTCCCATCCCATCAAGCCTACAGGATCGAGTAAGACTCCTTGGCAGAGCTCTCAATACTCTTTAAAATCTAGCCCCATCTATAGCTTCCCAGGCTCATCCCCAGCAATGTTTTATGACGTTGTCACCACATCACTTGCTTAGTTATCCGTCCTCAAACTTGCCATGCCCTTCCACAGCTCCTCACTTTAGCCTTTCCTGTTCCTCTTCCTGAAACACCCTCTCCTGCATGTTTGTCTCATGGACTCAAGTGTAAGTCTCAGCCCAAACCCTCAAAACCCCTTGCAGGTGAGTACCATACTTCTGGTCAGGGCTGAGGAAAGAGGAAAAGGAGAAGGTGGCTGTCATTTCCTGAACACCTGCTACCCTGTCCCAAGCACTGTGCTGGAGGATTCACAGAGGCATACTTACCTGTTTACACCTGCAGGACAACCCTAGGACTAAGTATTTTCTCAATTTAGAGAGAGGAGAGAACTGAGATGTAGGAAGTTAAAGAAAATTCTTTCCCAAAGTTACAGGGTTAGAAATATAACAGGGAGATCTAACCCCAAAGCCGGGGCACCTGTCCATTACCTCACACTGCCTCACCTCACTGTGTTAAGCATGACAAGTGCCTGGGATGGGGGTTCACAGAGGCTCTGGTGGTCTCATGGCCACCTCTGACATGGGGTTTTGGCTTCTGAACTCACTTCCTCGTGTCTGCCCAGCGGCCACACAGATGAGTAACCCACCTCCTCCTTACACTTCCCTCTCTTGGCCACCAGTGCCAAGCAGTCACAAGAGTGCTGGACTTCACTCAAGTCATCAAGCCTGAGTCCACAAGAAGGGCCATCTAGGACCCTCCCGTTGCCAAGGATGTCTGCCTGTGGTCCTCAGATTAGAGCAGAGAGGAGAGAAAGTAGCTCCTGGTGAAAACAGAAGTCACCAAGGACCTACTACATGGAAATACTTGACAAGTCTCAAAAAAAAAAAAAAAAAAAAAACACTGCTTTGATTTTTCATAGACCTAATCTGGGTTAAAGTGCTCTGAACATCAAATATATTTGATATTCTGTTCAGGGCCAATGGAAGCAATCACTTCTCCTCAGCTTGGAGATCCTGTTAGGAGAGTAGATGACTTAAGTATTTTAGAAGATTGAGATGCATTTGGAATGTCATTCATGACTCCTCCCTGCAGGGAGTACTAAAAACAATGCTGAGAGAGCGCTGTGTGTCCCTGTGCGTGTGCGCACACACAGGCATACACACACACACCTCTGCACGTGGACATTCATCTCATCTTCTACAAACACAATTTTGTCACCTATTTCACCATTTGGGGTAAAACTTAATCCACTTTAGAATAAAATCAAATTTTGGAGTCTAATACAGAGGGAGGGGGTTGCATAGAAGGAAAATAAGACATTTGTGTTTCCACTGTACATTATAAATATGAAGATGTAAGAAACTCTCTGTAGCCTTGCTGTTCATATACAGAAAAAGCTAAGTTTCATCTGTATATCCCTGTACACACACATTTAATGTTGTTCTAAGTGAAGAAACATCACAATTTTAAATTATTAGCATGAATGTTAACATTTCTCTCTCCATTGAACAATGCCAGTTATACGTGCAAATATAAGAGCATTGAACTCACATGTGAAGTCACTTCAAATACAGTTATATTTCATGGCTTATACATGCATACATATTTCATTCTGGCCAGAAGAGTGGAAACCCTGCACAAAACAAACTCAACTGTTTCTATTTCACTCTTAATATGTGCATTTTCTGCCAGCACTGTGTGGAAGCTGGTGGTTTCCATACTACCTTGTACTGGCTTAGAGTCTCTCTGAACTCTCACCAGAATTCTGCACTCATGGGCATCATGAATCCTCTTTGTGAACGGGGCATCGGCAGATGTGTGCATGCTCCATTGTCCCATTAGATTTCACTTATAAAACACAAGTTCAAAAAAAATTACCAAGAACTTCAAGATGGCAACACCAGACCATTAAAGCAAGAACAAGCCCCTTCTGAGTGCAATGCCTTGTGCAATTGTCCAGGCTGCATGCCCAAAAAGGTGGCCCTGTATGTCCTGTGAAGTCTAGGAGGTATCTTAGACAAGTGTGAGAGATCTAGGGGTGAGAGGCTCTTGACCACATCCACAAAGGTGAAGGAGAGAAAAACTGCATTGAGGGTGAGCTGCACTTCCAAAGACAGTAGGGCAGGGATGAATGAAGTCAATTGCCCAGGAAGGCTTCCTGAAAGGCTGGAGGGTCCACGAAAGGGGCAGAGGGTTGGAGTAAGTGACGAGTGCCAACTGGAGGGAGACCAAACTCACAGCACAAGAACTGCAGCTTGAAGTGCCCAGCAGGGAACCTTAGGGAGAGTCACCAGAGAGCCCCAGAGGAGGATAAGGTGGCTGCTGTACAACAGCCATCCAGATGGCCCCAGTGCCACATCAAATCTGCACCAGCCAAGGGAGGCCTTCTCTGCCCCATCTCTGCTCTCCTCTGCCTCCACCTCCAACTCTGCAGGCATCAGAAGCCACAGCTGGAGGACTGTCAAGAATAAGGCTGGGGAAGCAGAAAGAAGCCCATCGTGTATCCAACTAACTTCAGCCTTTCTGTTCTAAAGCAGGTCCCAGCAGAGGGAGGGCAGAAGAATTAACTTTGAAATAAGTTCATGGTTTTATTTTACTAGATGGGACATTTCAATTACAGAAATGGAACTGTTCCCATAATAAAAAGACATTAGAGGATGTTCCACTCCCTCAGAGTGACAGGCTCTCACATGCTCATGTTTGGCTTAAATAAACAGTTAGAGTTGATGTGTTTTCAGCTCATTCAAATAAATGTTTTCCTGTGCATACACACACACACATTGCATACATCACACACACACACAACTCTGCCATGTGCATCCTCTAAGTTCACCTAATCATCTGTCCACAGATACACTTGTGTCACCTTTTCTACCATTTGAGATGAAAAGCTAACTCATTGCAGAATAAAATCAAATCTCAAAGTTTAATAAGGAGGAAAAGGGGTTGTGTAAAGGAAAAAAATCATGTTCTCACCTTCACTGTATATTATGAACATAAAAACTTAACAGAAGGAACTCTCTGGAGCACAGCTTTCTTCCACACTTCTGAGTTTGTTTGTTTGTTTGACTGGTTGGCTGGCTTGTCTGTTTTTGTTTGCTTGCTTGTCATTTGTTTGGGGTTTTTTTGCGATAGGGTGATCATTGTGTCCAGATGTGGACTTGAACCCCCAGCAATTTCCCCAGCACAGAGTCCAGGGGATGTTTGCTTAGGCAGTCCAAGACTACTGAGTACAGTTCTTTTACTTGAAAACATTAAAATTCCTTCAGAATCTCCAGTTCAAAAAAGTATGTGCATTAAAAAAACAAATTACTAATGTAATATATCCTCACCCAGGTGCCCAACTGAATATTTCTGACCACTTCAACCTGGTGGATTCTGGTGCTTAATCCTGAATCAAAAGAAATAAAATGAGCTGTGAAGAAAAAACTAACATAAAGTGTATGTATTTCCTATTTATTTTAAAGTGAGAGGAGTTTTATTCCTCTCACTTTATCATGGGAAAATTGTTCTCTTCTAGATTTTAAAACTTCTTATCTTCTTGCAACATGAAAACAGGTTTTTAGGGGTTCTTTTAGGATGTATAGTTCTACAACACAAATCACTCAGCATAAATATAGGTATTAAATCATCATATATTCAGAGCTTTTGGGGAAAATTAATTGTATTTTCAACAATAATAACATTCAAAACCTTTATATTTCCATCTTAGGCTCCAACACAAGTCTTCCTTCAGGCCTCTTGAATGATCATTTTCCTAAGAAAGTAACAACACCGGCAATTGCAATGAATAATTATATCAAATATCATTTTTGAGGTCTTCCTGTGTTCAAGGCTCTATGTGAAAAGCTTCATTTGCATTGACCATTCAGTTCTTACCAAAACCCCATGAATTTTACAGATGTAGAATCTGAGGCTAGATTGTTCCCCCAGTCTGTTGCAGTTCATTGAGCTAGGACGCAGCGGGATTGGCAGACAGTCCCAGGCAGGCTGGTGCTACAGTGGTGTTTGGAGCGCCTCCTCTGGGTGACTGAAGACCATGCTTCTACTTGGAGGGGTTCATAATATCATCAGCACCAGCTGTTTACAGATTTCACAGAGAGGTGCGAGTTAATGGTATGGGTCTTAGACCCAACATTTTACAAAATCACACAATGGAGCTTAAGAGAGGCATTTAAAGAGTTTCCCCATCTGGGTAATAGAGATAATGGGAGGAGCCCTACCAACTCCAGAATGTTGATACGGAGTCAAAAAAGCAAAAGAAGTGTGATCCTTAAATCAAATATCTAGTTCTTAATAACTCATTATCTTCAATGCCTCAAAACCTTTGTAAAAACATTTTTTCAACTGTTGAGATAGCTACTAACTTAATGAAAGGAGTATTAGTCCATTCTCATGTTGCTGTAAGGACAGAGACTGGGTAATTTATAAAGGAAAGAGATTAAATTGGTTCACAGTTGTGCAGGGTTGGGGAGGGCTCAGGAAACCTACAATCACGGTGGAAGAAGAAGCAAACACATCCGTCTTCACAAGGTGGTAAGAGAGAGAAGAATGAGAGTCAAGCGTAGGGGGAAGCCCCTTGTAAAACCATCAGATCTCGTGAGAACTTACTATCACAAGAATAGCCTGGGGGGAACCACCCCCCTAATTCAATTGCCTCCCACCTGGTCCCTCTCACCACATGTAGGGATTAGGAGAACTACAATTCAAAATGAGATTCGGGTGGGGACACAGCCAAACCATATGGGAAGGAGGTAAAAGAAGAAGAAAAGGAGAGAGAAAGGAAACGAGGAAAGAAAAAAGGAGAATCTAAGATTAAAACAAAACCCCCAGTGAAGCAATGGCAGAACTGAGATTAGAACCCAATCTCTTTTACTCAAAAACCCAATATGAGAAGAAATTGTGATATTTGCCTTTTAATTTAGTTTATGGTAGTTTTTGAAACACGGTTGCCTTTTTTGAACATGTCAGAGGAAATCTCATCCTTGGAAATGCCTTACACACGTCATGGCCATGCTGGAGGAAAAATGGGGATTGTCATCACCATCTCATGAAAGATACACTCAATATAACAGAAAGATCATGCTTAGTTAAATAAAGTTGCTCCATGAAGACTTACCTGATAAAGATGCATACGAACTGAAAAGAAGTGGTGTTCTCCAGTTATGAGCAAAGCCTCATGTCTACCTAATTTCCCACCACTTCTCACATCTGAGGCTTTTGCAGGGAGAATAATGCTATCACCTCACAGCCAAAGGCTCCTGGAAGGCCACACGTCACTCTCATAAGCCTACTCATTATTATTATTATTGGTGCTGTTCTTATCCTCATTATTTTCATTATTTATTACTGGCTTTGCTCTTACAAGTGAGTAAATAATTCTCTGGAAGTAATCTGTTTCCCCAGGTGAGTGAATAAAGACTTCCTCTTTTCAGAGTAAATGCTTTTCTTTTTTTCTTTGTTGGCCCAAATGCATACCACTCCCTCACAGTGGCCATTTCATAATATGGTTAAACCTAATTGTATCACCTGCTGAAGGAGGAGCCTCACCAAAATGGTGGCCCCCATGTCTCCTATCAGGCCCTGTGAAAGGCCCCAACACAGGAAGGAAAGGATAGTTGTGAACTAGGGGAAATGCCTAGCGGATCAACAAAAACCCGCCTAGGAGAAAACAATCATTCATTCCCTCAAAAATTGCCCACCCCCACCACCGCACAGGTCTGAAATTGCAGAATGCCAGTGTCTCCAGGGACCAGGCAGATGGCAAAACTCAGGCGACTCACACATGTGAAGCAGGGGAACCTTGCGAGTCGTGGAGACATTAGTGTTCCTCTCTAACTGCAATGTTAGTGTTGCCAGCCTTTCCAATGTTTTCAAGAGATGCAGGAAGTTGAGACTTGTGCGTGAAATAGCACACTTTTCAAATTTGGTAACTTTTTTTTGTTTTTCTGAGACAGAGTCTCGCTCTATCGCCCAGGCTGGAGTGCAGTGGCGCGATCTCGGCTCACTGCAAGCTCCTCCTCCTGGGTTCACGCCATTCTCCTGCCTCAGCCTCCAGAGTAGCTGGGACTACAGGTGCCCACCACCACGCCTGGCTAATTTTTTATCTTTTTAGTAGAGACGGGGTTTCACTGTTTTGGCCAGGATGGTCTCGATCTCCTGACCTCATGGTTCACCTGCACCGGCCTCCCAAAGTGCTGGGATTACAGGCGTGAGCCATTGCACCTTGCCTTCAAATTTGGTAACTGTTTTGTGCTAATTTAATACACTGTGTGGGCCAAACAAAAGCCAATTTTTGGTCAATCATGTGATAGCACTTCAAGCCAACTTCTGCATAACTGAAGGAACAACCTGTCCAGTAGGTGACCAGTGATCAGAGGCATGGATAGGAGTCCAGTACAGGATGGTATTTGAATGCTCTTGAGATTTGAAACCCTGAATTTAATAAAATTATCCTGGTGGGCTTCAATGCATGCAGCCACCGGAAAAGGCTGTCTGCCAGTGGGGCGGGAGGGGTTGAATGCTAACTTCTCTGAGCCTCAGTTTCTCCAGCTATAGAATAGTGGGAAAGACAATAGTATTTATAAGTTTACTGTAGGGATTAAAATGCAGTAATACAAAAAATGAGTCAGACTAGAAACCTCATGGTAGGTGTTCCATAATCTTAGTTCCTAGCTCCAGCCAAACAGCTGTGTGACCTTGGGCATGTCCCTTTATTTATCTGAACTACAAATGCACCAGTGCTGGGTTTGAGCCACGTTATCTCTGTAGCTTCTTATGTGTAGCTGTTCTGGGATCCCCCCGAGAACTGCCTTCCGCTTCCTAATGGTGCTGCCCTGTTGACATTCTGTTCTCTCGATAATTACTAGGATGGCTCCACCAACACAGTTACCTCAGAATCGAAATCCAGCAAAGGAGTCATTAGCAGTTTAACTGCATTTTAAATATATGTATATATAAGATCTCCAGATCTCCCACAATGCTCTCTAAAGGACAAACGATTGTCGTTTAAGTTTTGACATAATTATAACAATTAAGGTTAAAATGTGCACTGCTCGATAATCCTTCCTGAGTAATTGCAGTGTTTCTAGCCGAACCGGAGGCTGATAATTGACTTGCCTGAAGGTTGCTAGGGAAGCACTAACTTCACAGGATGAGTGAGGGGAGTTAAATCATAGGACCTGGAAGAGACTGTCGTATCTTTCAAAGACTAACCCTTGGGCGGGGCAGAGCAGAGAGAACTGGAGCAAATCCAGCTCCCCACCAGAGCCAGACATGCCATGCAGGGACCAGAGCAGCTGCCGCTGTGCCCGGGGAAAGACGCCATTCATCACGCCCCTCTGGCCCCCTCCATACGTGATGCTATTGCTACACTCCATCATCATCATCACGTCTCCCCAGGTACCAGTCAGTTTTTGCTGGAAAACAACACAAAATCTCTGCGGCGTGACAGTATTATTTCTCACTCTGGTCTGTGGGTCTGCTGGGTTGGCCACCCCTGGGGTTCACTCCAGGTCTGCTCCCCGTGTCTCCCATCCTCAGGCTTCCTGGGCACAGTCCTTTCGTGGTGATGGCAGACTGCATGAGGACAAGCAGATACGCACAAGGCCTCCTCGGACCTCAGCACAGACTGGAGCACTGAAACTTCCACCCAGTTCTACAGGCTGGAACAGCCACATGGCTGAGCCCAGCCTCAGAGGGAACGGAGGGGGAGAGACTCCTCCCATGGTGGGGCAGGGGAGTGAATATTTGCTGAACAATCATCTAATCTGTTGCACCCCTACTGACCTTGAGCCTCTGAGGACAGGAATCATTCTTATTCCCTCCCCGGCACACTGCCCAGCTAGCTCTAGAAGAGGTGACTCTGACTCCTTGCTGAAATCCAATCCAATGATACCCAGTGGTAGGTCACTTAGGCCACAGGCTGTGATCATATGAAAGTCCAGGTAGGCAAGCCGGCATTAGAGAAGTCTGCTAGAAGTGAATAGAGCTCCAGCTATGTTCCACTTTTCTAAGAAGTGGGCTGTAAAAGGAAGTAGCGTCATGTCTAAAAGTTCTGGAGCCACAGGCCAGTGATTAAACTGTGCACAGAAGAACAATGGCAGTAGCCAGGGCCGAGGTGGCCGCAGGGCTCAAGAACAGGCAGATGCTTAGTCCTGAGAGCCATGACAGCAGGCAGGAGCAGAACCACAGTGGGGCCAGGATTCCTGAGCAGGACGGGGCTCTCTCTTAAGCTCAGGTGGTCCTAGTGCTCTGGGGCTTGGCAGCGTGGTGAGCTGCAAAGACGTGGGCTTTAGCATTGCAGAGTCTTTCATCTCTCTAAGGAGGTAAGCTTTCTAACCTCCAAAACTTGATTTCTTCATCTGTGAAGTGGGACTAACACCCTTTACTTCCAACTGTTTCACTGAGGTGTAAATCAGATGACGCGTTTAAGGTGCTTAGTCCATGATACATGCTCCAAAATATGTTAACTCTTCCCGGGCCTGCCTCCTGCACGGGTGCATAGATTGCATGTGGGTCCGGTGTCACTGGCATGGAGAGAAGAGTTAAATGGGCCTCTAACCACCTGTATCAGTAAGATATAAGTCCTTTAGGCTGAGCATTTGTGTTGCTGCAAAACAAGTTCATAAGGCCTTGTCTTCCTCTTCCCAAGAGACACAAATTGCAAACTAGTCGTTTCTCTTTCTCTTACCAATATATGGTGACTTACGATATTGTCAGAAACAGGTGCAGTCCTGTCTTAGTTCAATCAGGCTGCTATAGCAAATTACCATATAAACTGGGTGACTAAAACAACAAATATTTATCTCTCACAGTTCGGGAGGCTGGAAGTCTGAGATCGTGGTGCCAGCATGATTCTCGATAAAATCCCTCTCCTGAGTTGCAGATGGCTGATGCTTGCTCTGGCCTCCCATGGCGGAAAGTCAGCTAGCTAGCTCTCCGGCCTCTGATAATCTGATAAGGACACTAATTCCGTCCGTGAGGGCTTCACCCGCATGACTGAATCATCTTCCCGAGGCCCTCTCTCCTGATATCATCACCTTGGAACTAGGATTTCAACATAGGAATTTGAGAGGGAAAATCATCACACCATAGTGGGTCTCTTCACCTCCAAATAATAATACTTTGTGTATGACAAAGGGTTTTTCTCCTCTGGTCTCTCATGAAACTGTCAAAACCATCCAAGGAAAGACAGGTGTTATAGACTGAATGTATGTGTCCCCCCCATAATCCGTATGTTGAAGCCCTAACCCCCACAGTGAAGCTATTGGAGAAGGAGCCTTTGGGAGATAATTAGATTGAGAAGAGATCATGAGAGTTGGGCTTTCATCGTGGGATCAGTTTCTTTATAAGAAGAGGAAGAAAAACTAGAGCTTGCTTGCTCTCTCCACCATTTGAGGACAGAGTGGGAAGGCAGCCGTCTGCACGCCAGGAAGAAGGCCTTCACCAGGGCGGAATTGGCCAGCATCTTGATCATAGACTTCCAGCCTTCAGAATCATGAGGAACAAATGTCTGTTTAAGCCACCCAGCTTATGATATTCTCTTATGACAGCCCAAATTGATGAAAACAACATGTAATATAGTCCCCCTCTCCAAGATGAAAAAAATGAGGCTGAGACTGGTTAATAAGTGACTTTCTTGAAATCACACAGGACAGTCCTTCCCTTAGTAGTTGACTTCCTCTAAGTCAGAAGTTATTTAACACACAAATCCTTCTGAAAGAGGAATTGCACTCCAAGGCTTTCTGTCACCTTCTTGAGGTCATGCTCACCTGGTCAGGGGATTTTGACAAGTCATGACAACCAATTGCTTCCTCAAAAAACACTCAGAAGTCATCCACTGCTTGGCAGCTTGACAGTATTTTAAAAGAAATATCCATTGTTCAGTATCTTGAGGACTGATATTAATGGACCCAAATTTAAGTGAAAGATCATGCAAAAGGTAGAACTGGCTATCTCCTAGGAAACTGGAAACAGGGAAGGAAAGAAGATAAAAACCACCGCGGATGTGGTGTTTCAGGAACGAAAGGGTGAGGGCAGTAATATCCTTTCTGGGTTTTTGTTTGCTTGTTTTTAGCACATACATTCCTATCATTCTGCTAAAATTATTCATATATCTTATAGTTTTATCTTGGAAGGAAAGAGTTAACAGCTTATTGTCACCTTTCCTCTGGCCTCAGGGGAACCCGAGATTTGATCTTCAGGTAAATCCTTCTTGCAACACTAACTTAAGGAATTCATAGAGACATAATGGATCCAAGATAATTGCTATATACCGATCGAGCAGCAGGGCCTTATTCCTGAGGTTGCTTAGTTCATAACCTACAACTGATGAGTAAGTGGTAGCTGATAAGATATGGCTGAACTGAGAATAGACTCTGGTCAGCAACTCCTGAGAAAGGAGTAGCAAGGTGTAAAAGCCACAAGTCCCTGGAATTGATCGCTACCTGTGCCCACTAAGCTTTGTTTGTGAACATAAATATTACAAGTATACAGTGATTTCAAGACATGCTTGGGTACTGCCAAGACCTCTGTTATGTTGTTGATGTGTGTGCTGTGCTGGTGCCTTTCGTGTTCTTTCTTGAAGTTAAATTAGTGCTGGGTGAAGCCCATAGTCTCGTGAGGTCAGCAGTCAGTGTGAACCCCAGACCATTGCTGTCAGTCAAGCAGACTGGGCAGTAGGATCCCAGACCAGTTCCCAAAAAGGGAACTCCACTGGTTCAGTATTGCACCATTAGCTGTAGGTACTGTTGATTGCCATTACCCTCCTCCTCCTCTCTAATACAATTCCTAGGGGTTGGGCACTCCAGGGTAAAGATGGATCCAGCCTCAGCTGAATCACATGCCAACCAAGGCTGTCACATTCCTCTTGCTGATGAAGGTTTGATGGGTAGGCATTTAATCATCTGGCTAGATAGACAAGAGGGGAGGGCCTCAAAGGTTCCCAAGAAAGTAATCCTTTCTTTTTAAGAAGGAAGACTTGGAAGAGGTGGCATCTTTTTGCATCTGGACATTGCTAGGTCTGACTGTGATCACTGGAAAGCAGTTGCCACTTACGAGCAAGAGGGAGCCATCCAGAGGGCTAAGGTGGCACACTGAGGAGAGTAGCTATTAGCAAGGCGGACTTCTCTTGATGTGATCCCTGTGCTTCTCCTTGTGACAGACCTACAACTGTGCTACGACTAAGCTTCTTCTTATATACAATAATACACTTTCTTATCATTCCAGCAAATTTGGGTCACTGTCCTCTCTGACAGCCAAGAGTGCCCTAACTCACAAGGTCAGTAAATGGCGGAGAACTTGAGCAAACCGTTATCTCCCCAGCTCCACCACTTAATGACCCTGTGTGGTCAGTGTATTAGTCCATTTTCATGCTTCTGATAAAGACATGCCTGAGACTGGGTAATTTACAAAGAAAAAGAGGTTTAATGAACTCACAATTCCAAGGTGGCTGGGAAGGCCTCACAATCATGGCAGAAGGCAAAAGGCACGCCTTACATGGTGGTAGACAAGAGAGAATGAGAGCCAAGAGAAAGAAGAAAGCCCCTATAAAATCATCAGATTTCATGAGACTCATTCACTACCACAAGAACAGTATGGGGAAAACTGTCTGCATGATTCAGTTATCTCCCACCAGGTCCCTCCCACAACACATGGGAGTTATCGGACCTACCGTCCAAAATGAGATTTGGGTGGGGACACGGCCAAACTATATCAGTGTGGCAGACAGGGACACTGACCACACAGGGTCAGTAATGTTAGTTATCATAATGGGATAATCTGGTGTGGAGATGGAATGGCATCAGGAAACCAGGGACAGAAAGCTCCCAGTACGGAAGCAGAGACCAGAGGGGACCCACCATCAGAGCAGATGGGAGGGCTCTATTCTACTAAGCCAGGCATCTCTGTTGCCACTGATTTTGCACTGATTGATCCAGCAAGCTTAGGGTCATCGGACAGCACCAGGTTTGAAAACTCCCAGGTAAATACATGCAGTTTATCTGGGGAGAAATGCTGGCATAATATGAGAGCCTATTTGTGTTTGGGTATGGAACAGGGGAGTTCAAAATGTATGGGTTATGAAAATCCTCACATACTGGGGACTCTGGATCAACTCAAGTCACACCCAGGAGATAACTGCTAACTCTTCTACACTAAGGGCTAGGACTAGGATATGAAAAGTATTTTTTCATATCCTAAAATTCAGGTCCTGATCATATAACTGACTTACATATTACCTATAACAATGCAGCATTTGAAAAGTAGCGACTGGAAGTGAAGGTGGTTTTCCATAAGAAAAATAGCTGATATTCTCAGGAATAACAGTGAGGTCACGGGGCATTGAGTTGAATCAGTTGTTTCTGACACTTACATATTTGATTTTCATGCCTCTTTTATTCTAAGATGCATAATCCGTGTCACCTAACATGGAGCTGGACTACCAACTACTCTTCTTTTGAAAGCTATGCTATTTGAGACATTCTTACCAGGCGCACGGTGTGGGTATGGGTTACAGAGAATGTGGATGATCTATTTCTCAGGAAACCTCTGAAAAGGAGGACAGTCACCCATCTGTGTGAGATTTTGCAGGGCAACAGGCCTGTGGGCAGGCTCGAGGATGGATAAGCCGATCTGCCAAGGTTGCAGCTACAGACTGAGGAAAAGCAGGCCAAGTTGGAAAGAGGGGTTTAAAAAGCTGTTTTGCAAATTCTTCTCTCAGATGGGAAACTGCTCTATAACCACAAGTTTCTGGAGTTTTTTTTTTTTAATTTAGTCTTTCTTCTATACCTTGGTTTTATATGCACACAAATAGACATACAGACAAGGTCAAGGAACTTCCTCAGACAGTCTTCTACCTGTCTCTATTATGCTTTAGTCAGCCAAGATATCTTTCCAGGGAACTAATCAAATTAAATAACCTGAGTATCCATGAATTACATCTATAACTTGCACCACTTAGAACTGTCTGCAGGTCTCCTTAAAATGGCTACAGAAGAGATTCTTCTCTTCAGGATGGATAAGCTGGCATCTCCGCTTGACCAAGTGGTGCTATCTTCAAGGCATTTACCCTTTTTGAAAGGCCTTCTGCCTCTTTGGGACACTGTTGAGCATTCCATAGCCTTAAAGAGGCAAATGAAAGGAAATCTGTGTGCAAACGTTGCAAATCTCAAGCCTCTCCATAGCTTAAACCACAGGATCTTGGCTTGGCCCTAAAACTTTTACTTGTAGTCCACACATGCAGAACAAAGAAAAAGGGATTTAGAGCTCATTGCCTACCTACAATGAACCAGGCACATTTGGTATAAATTTTGCAGGTAAATTTCAGGAGAGAGCTCACTTTCAAGAGAAGTTAAATACCTTGCACAAGATGAACAACATATTGAATTCTAAGGTACCACCTAGAGCACAGTGCATGGATTATCTCATTTAACTCTTATACAAACCTAGGCAATACCTACTCTACTCATCCTCATTTCACAAGTAAGGATTTTAAGGCTTAGAGATACATAGCTTGCCCAGATAGGTGGCAGTGTTGGATGCAAGCATAGAAGTCTGATGGCAGGGCTCCTGGCTCCCATTGGGTCCCTACACAGCCAGTAAAGGGAAAAGACCTAATTCTCAGCCAAGTATGTCTGACTCCTGCGGTGATATTCCCTTCACTGCATCATATTGCATCTCAGAAAGAAGATAATGCAATTGTCTGGGAAATTGAGATATACTGAAGGTTTGCCATGCGAATTTCAGGCATTGGGTCTTAAGGGATGGAATGGACATTACACAGCACATGAAGACTGTCCCACTCTCACTTTCCATTCTAGTACTTCTTTTCCCCTGCCCCTGGCAGCCCCACTTCCCCTCAGAAAGAGAGCACTAGGGTTAGAAGGGACCAGAGGCCGGGCGCAGTGGCTCACGCCTGTAATCACGGCACTTTGGGAGGCCAAGGGGGGCAGATCACGAGGTCAGGAAATTGAGACCATCCTGGTCAACGTGGTGAAACCCCGTCTCTATTAAAATACAAAAAAAAATTTAGCCGGATGTGGTGATGGACGTCTGTAGTCCCAGTTACTCGGGAGGCTGAGGCAGGAGAATCGTTTGAACCCGGGAGGCAGAGGTCGCAGTGAGCTGAGATCGTGCCACTACACTCCATTCTGGCCACAGAGTGAGACTCTGTCTAAAAAAGAAGAAGGGACCAGAAAGAGGAGGATGACTCCTCTAGACTCTCTCCATAGGCCAGGGGTCGAATCACTGTTGCAAGCCCTAGTCTTAGTCCAGAGGAGGACATGGCTCTTTCTCTCTGGCTGGGGATCAAAATGACCTCTACTGCTTGTTTAAATAGAGAACCACCCTCCACCAGACCTCATTCCAGATTCCCCAATCAAAACCTCCAAGGTAAGCTGCAGGCATCTGTACTTAAAAAATTTTCCTCAGGGCTTTGAGTGATATTTTTCTGTATACTTCTGCATTATTTGAATCTCTCACATTGAAAATGAAACTATTTTTTTCTCTAAAATAATGTAAACGAGTCAGTGTGGTGTGTGTGTGCGTACGTGGCTGTCTCCCAGGCCTGCCAAGTCTTCTGAGGTGTGACTGGATTTCAGACCTGCTGCTGCTGTTCCGTTTATTCCAGGCTGTTGCTGCCCAAAGTGTGACCTACCACTTCTATGAAGCCTTTTAATGAAAATCTAAGAAGTAGTATCGACCCTGACAAGGGAAACCAAAGAAAGAGAAAAGACCTACCAAAAAAAGTGAATTAAGGTGCAGTTTAAAATACAGGAAAGGGCACAGACTTTGAAGTCAAAAAGCCCTGGGTTTGAATCTGCACCCTGCCGTTGTTGCTGGCTCAACATTTTGGACAAATCGCTTAATTGCCCTGAGCCTTGCTTTCCTAGCTAAACTCTGGAGCTAATAATTTCTGTCTTGCAGGACAATGGCGAGTATTCAACACAATAATGCATGTAGCATGCCTAATGCATACTCAATGCTAACAAAATGGTAGCTATTACATCATTAGTCTCATCAAAGTTATTATCAAATTAATATTATCAAAAATTTCAAAAGTAATTTGTATTAGCATTAAAGGCCTTTCATTTCCAAAGAGTGATTCGGAAAGAAAGAAAAGACATTTCAGAAGACTTCAAATGACTAGGAAGGAACAACTTACAAAGTATTCAAGTACAGCAAGCACTGCAGGCTGCTGCAGAGACTTCTCCACACTTCTGGAGAACTATTTGATCCACTTTTTTTTATGATGTGAGTTCACAAGGCAAGACCCTGCATTCCTTCCACAGCTGGTCTAAGGCCAAGCACAAGGATGGTACTCAATAACACAATCTTATCTCCTCTCTCTTTTGAGAACTGCCTCAAGAGAAAAAAATCAACCACTCTTCAGGTAATTTTTGTGGAAGAAAAGCAGCATCAAAAATTGGAAGGTGCTTGTTTAACTTTTCAAAGAAAGAGGCATCGTAATCTTTTGACGTTCTGTGGCCTGTGTAGCGTTAGATCGTATCAATGGAGAGTGCAATGGCATCAGAAGGAGGAAAGGGGAATCCAGCAGAAGGGTCCATCTCCTGCAAGTGGATTAGCAGTGGGGACTGGGCTGCTAAAATCATCTGGTCATACCACGACAAAAGGAGGACATCCAAGGAGCTCCTGCTAGAGACAGGTTCAGAGGAAATCACTCTGATGAATGACAGTGGGCTGTGGAAGCACCTGCGGAAAGCCAGTACTAAATAGCAGGAGGGGGAATAATACAGAAAGCATCCCAAGACAAGTTGCTGGGTGAAAAAATAATATCCTTTAAAAAAAGCAGAGCTTCTGTAAAAATGACATCAAGCCAATGGTGACAAAATGGAAAGCCACAGTCAATGTAGTCTGCTGCGGACAAATCCTAACAGCTAAACGGCCCCTGACCCTTGCCTGCAGCTCAACTTCCAAGACAGGATGGAACCCTTGGCACCCCGCTGCACTGCCAAATTGTGCTGAAAGGCACTGAGACTCAGCAGAGTTCAACACCTTGCTCAGAATCCCCCAGTAGGTAGGTGAGAGCTCAGCTCTCCCTCCTGCCCTCTTTCCTATTTGTTCAAACCAGCTCATACCCCAAAAGGGAGTCCATCTGAACACAAAACCTTTGAACTTTCAGTGCAGGTAACCGGGAACAGGTGACCTTTTTTGCTTAAGGGTTTAAAGAAATAATGTTGGGCTGGTAGATAACTAACAGCCCCCAGCAAAATAGGTTGACCATGAAGGATGAGCGCAGGGAGTGGTGAGAAGGATCTCACCTATCAAGACAGGCAATTGGGTGAGGCACTCTGCTATGGCATTTAATGGCCTCTCACGCCATCTCTTATTGATCTGGTGCCCAGGTCCAAGGTGGCCTTGATCGGAGAAAGGCAGTGAGAGTTGAAAGGGCATTTTACAAAAACACAGGATACAACCGGAGAGAAAAGAGAAACCAAAGGTGCAGCACTTCCATATCTTTCAAAGAAAAGTATTTTTCTCTTGAGACCTTTAATTGTCTTTCCAGGTGGGTGCAACCTCAACACCTTGAACCATGTGTGGATGTGCAGGTCCTTCGTCTATAGCCTTGGGGAATCATTCTTTCCACTCACTTCCCCATTTGTTTCTCAGAAGAAAGGGGAAAGGGAGAAAATTCTTGTTGTCTTTTAATTGTTTTACTAACAGGATACTTTTTGAAATATCCTCTGGTGTTTTGAATATCTTGGCTTTTTGGTGTGGTTTTTTTTCCCCCCAATTTTCTGTGTTTTTTATTTCGACCCCAGGAAAAAAGGTGAGTGCCACCTGAGGAAGAAGGTTGTGACACAGGGGAAGCCCTGTGAGGCAGGAAGGAAGAGAGGAACACAGTCCTCTTGGCTCCAGGAGGGAACCTGAGAGAAGCAACAGAGAGGGAAAGAGAGGAACTCTACCTTCTCTCTCTCTTACTCTCTTCCTTTCTCTCCTTCACTTATGAGACCAAATCTGAAGCAGAATCACAGACAAATTTGGGGAGAATACTATAAAAATGAAGCTTGGTGTGCACTTTCCCAGATACAGATGGAAAACTTTCAAAAGCCCGTTAGACAATGACCACATACAACATGGCACCAAGGTTGGACACGGCCCCAGGTTGGAAATGTCAGAGGAACAAAGCAAGTCAGAAGAGGGAAAAGGTCACCCTCTATATTCCCCAGAGCCAAGGCTAATGTTGCAGAAGATCCTCAGTGTCCTGAGGGGCCTGGAGAAGGTCATCAAGGGTAGATGGGACACAGATGGACCAGGAGTCATAGGCTGAAGAGGGAGCCCACAGAGACACATGTACCCCACCCAGGAGTTGTAGTGTGGGCTGCGCTGGGATGTGGGAGGAGAGAGGGTCCCCACTCCACGAGCTCACTGTGCTGGCCAGCCCCATGGCCCATGAGGGCCATTATTCTACCTCCTGACAGTCAGAAAGGAGACTCTGCCAGAACCAGAGACCAGATCAGAGAGGGCACCAGCAACAGAAGCCAGCACAAAACCCACAAGGAACTCCACTGGCTGTGGATCCAGCACAGGTGAAACAAGCCCCTGAGATAAAGCAGACATGGCCATTTCCCAACCCAGTGGGCAGCAGCACTAGAATTCCAGTCTTGGACCACACCAGCCATGCTGCACTGGAGAGCTATGAAGGACCCCATGACAACAAGCACGTCTGAGCCTTTGTTCGTAGTTGACACTTCATAAGTAACACCTGACATGAGCAAAGCCTACCAGAAGCTTTGCCCTCAATAATGTGCGAGGCTGCCAGGAGGTCCCCCTCACCCACCCTCTGGTTCTCCTTTATTCACAGTTCCATGTGGCCCTTCACTACAGAGGATGCTGGAGTCATCAGCCTCTTCCTCAGAGGAGAGTTCATGATAACACACAGGCAGAAGTGTAGAAGACAGCAATTCCATGTCCATAATCGGATCCTGTTTTATCTTGGGTTGTGTTTTATATTACTTGAAAACGATGAGATTCAGTTAATTAACCACTTGCAATCCTCTATCAGGACAGCATCAGGTCATGCAGAGAGGTTTAAGAATTTATTTTTAAAAATCTAAATGCATTTGGTATAACTGAGTCCTAAATATTCTCAAACAGTGTGCTCTGGTTGAGAAAGCTAAGTTTCTTGGCTTTGTGGGAAGGGTTCTCGGTTGTCTCCAAGTCCCCAGATATATTTATTAGGCATAGAAATGACAGGCAGGACAGCATGTTCCACAACACCATTCTCCACTCAGCCTTAGACTCTTGGTTCTGCCTCCTAAGCCCCCTCCAAGCCCCCAGGGGAAGACAGTGCATGAAAGGGCAAAGCCATCTGTTAGCAATGCTCCTCCTCCTGGCAATCCCCAGACACATGGCTTGTTGGTCACAGGAGCACGGCTGTCCAGAGAGCCTTTTGTGAGTCCATATGGATGGTCTTCTCAGTGCTGTGAGACGGAGGTTTTGCGCTGTTTTGTAGAACTGGCAGAGTTCATTCAAAAGGGTGCTCATAAGTTACCTCACTCTTTTCTATAAGAACAGCCTGACCCTGGAAGAAGGAAATAAGAACGTTCTCTACATTAGCTTAAAAACATCCTTATCAATAACTTTTGGGGTAAGTGGTAAAAATGAGTCTGAACAAATCATTGGTTTAGCCATTGTGTTAGGCAATTTCATAAAAATAACTTTAATGTCATTCCTTGCACAAGTTGGGAGAAGAACACAGAAGCACTTTCTTGATGCTCAACCCAGAGAAGGAGAGACAGCAGCAGCCCAGGACCTCCCAGGTTCACTGTGGTGCTGTTCAGCACCGTCCTGTGGAGCATCTGCAATGCCCTGCTGGGGTTCACGCGGCACCTGCGGAGCTCAGAGATTCCTGCCTCAAGATCTTCTTTGTAAACATAATAGATGGCTTTGCAAACATAACTCTGAAGTGCCGTGTTTATAGATCATTCTTTTAAAAATCTTCAAGGATATGTCAACAGCTATTTGAACAGGGAAATTATAGGAAGTCAGCTTTCTTTGTTCACAGGATAACTTCACACCAGTAGTTTCCACCTGCATCTGTATAGCCAGGGGCCCTTCTCCATTCAGGGAAAAGCTTTAGAGAAACGTTGAAGAAAGAAATATTGCAAAACCTCCTGCACTGTTTTCAGGAGTAGATCATTTTAGGAAAGGTCTCTTTGTGGTTGCATTCCAGTGAAATACACAATACAGGGTCTTAAGAAGGGAGCTTGATACAGAGCAGTGACTGCTTGGCCTCCAGATCTAGGCACTGAGTGGCTGTGGGTGCCCAGGGATAAATGTGAGCATCTCCAGCTCAGGGGTGGCAAGGACAGCTGCATCTCTGTATCCTCAGCACTTAGCAACATGTTTGACTTATAACGGGTACTAGAAAAAAGCTACAGTGAATGGATATGCAATCTGAACTCTGGTTTCCTTGTCTATAAAATGAACAACAGCTGTAAAAGTCCAGGTCCTGCCAACCTCAGGCCGTGAGCATCAGAAAGTAGGATAAACATACACACTCGTTATTGTGTCTTCCAAGCAGCCTCTTCAGATGCATGCTTTCGTATCGCCATCCACTCCTGAACTCGGTGTTCTGCGGTGTGAGTCACTCATGGAGAGTCAGTCTTTGCAAAAGGACTTGACATTCTTGGAGAGCAGGAACTGGCCACGTTTATCTCTTTGTCCTCATGCCTGGTACCGATGACCAGAGCTGTTTCGAAAGGGTCCTGGGGGGCACTCCTCCAAGAATGTCTCTCTGAGCCCAAATCCTGGTGGCCACATGCTGTTGGGGCCTTCAGAAGCCAGTGCATCAGTGGAAACTGACTTGTGCCCTGAACACCGGTGGTGAGAAATGAAGCTAAACATCTTCATTAGGAAATGTCAGGCACATGAAGGAGGAAATGCAGAGCAGGGAAGAGTGGGCACAAGGAGCATGTATAATGAAGCCCAGAGCTCCGGGGTGCCAGCAGCAGGGCTGGGAAAGATTCCGCTGACTACTGTGCAGTACAGAGGGTGGAGAGCCTGGGGTTGTTAGCATCCCAACTTCCCATCGTTAACTCCTGTTCCCTTTGACTGCAAAGGAGATCTCTGCTCCCTGGCTGTTACTAGAGGAGTTTGTCAAGATAAGAAATGCACTTGGAAACATTTTACATCTTCCACACAATTGGCTTGTTCACAATGTAAGTTTGCCACAAGCAAAGGCATTCAGGCTCTCCCCAGACACTGCATGCACGCAGTTGGTACCCAGATCTTGAAAATACTTACAAAGCTCTCTGCATTACCTTGATTTCCACAGAAGGAAGATAGGGGCAGGGTACCCACAGACCTTCATCAAAGCAAGAGATATTTAAATGTATTGCTCATCTTGAGCAGGAAATGGTATTTCCATGTTATCTTTCTCCAAGAAAAAAAGAAACCTTTTCACTTTAAAGGCATCCATGATCTGCCCGGCCAACTTAAAGCATTTTCTACATCAGGATTGGCAAACACATGGTACTTATAACACCAGTGCTCCCTTCTGCATCCATGATACTCATTGCTTACCAACTACTGCACACGGAGATGCAATAATTCAGCTTCAGAATCCTTCTCAGCACTGTGCTTCATGCAGTCACTGTAATCAAAAGATATTAGTCACAGAGCCCCTGCTATGCAAGATGCTTCCTGAGCTAGCCCTCTGGCCTAATCTCCTGCCGCTGTCTATATACATTTGCTACTTTTTCCTGCCTCTTCTTTGATAATAGGCCCTAATTTACTTTGAGGGACCACCCACCCTCCACACTTCCAGTTCAAGTGGCTCAGGTGTAATCATTCTACTCCTGGCTCTGAGGGTGGATACCTGAGCAAGGCCCAGCTGGTCAGAACTTCGAATCCTACTGGCTTGAGACATCAGACCAGGAACACTCACGTGGTCTAAGCTGGTCCAAAAGACTCAATCTTAGAACTCAAACCAGAACAACTGAGAACAAATACACTTACTTTACTTCTAGACCTGGACTTGCAAATGTGTAAGCCTTGAGCCCAGAAAAGAGAACTTCCCTGAGGGTCACAGAGACGGTGACAGAGAACATCTGTGTCCTGTTGAGTCACGGCACCATTCGATTCTGTCTTCTGATGTTTTTGAAGCCAGGTCTACCTGTGCCCTGGTTCAAAGATATGAGGCAATAAAGCTCATTTTTTAAAAAGCAACTAAAGTCAACTTGATTGAGTTTCTGTCACTTGTAACTGAAACAGCCCCAATGGTGCCCTCACTCACTTCAACTTGACGATTTCCTTGGCTGGTAATGGACTCCAACAGCAGTGAGATCATACAAAGTCACTAGGACCTACCCTAATGGAGTGAGTTGAGGCACATTTGTTAGAGGCCAAAGCCACACACATACACCCACATCCAGAAAGCTAGTCCCCACCCCACACAGGTCGCCCTCAGAGGAAGCAGTCATAGAAGGGCTGTTACAAAGAAAAGACGTCTCTGCAGGTGGAAGTCTTTCGTCACAGGCACCTCAGAGCCATCCAGTCGTACAATTCTTGAGCACAACCGTGTCTTATGGGTCAGCAGGCCTGGCACTGTTGCTGGGATTCACCAACTCCGCTTTCACAGACATAGACCGGAAAAGCAAGCCCAGGACATGACCACTGCCCACAATGTAGATCTGCACCACTCGCCCTGGCCTGCTGCTGGAATCACAATAGATTCTCCTCCAGTAGTTTCTGGGTGAGCTCTTCCTTGCACCTCTCAGTTTCTGCCCCACTTCAACCTTTAGTGCCATCTTGCTGCCCCATTGTGACTCACCAATATCCATAATCTGACTCTCGCCAACTCTGCAACTGTAGGGTGTGGCCCAGCTGTGGGATCCCCTTTTTTGGTGAAAAGCTCCCACTTTTAGTTTCTTGAAGAGGATCTTGACACAGGTCCAATTTGTTCTGGAGTCTTTGGTTTCTATACACGAAGGCAGATCAAAAGCTCCTTGCAGACATAGTTGAGTTTGCTTATGAGGGCTGAATCAGAATCCCTGTCCCCTATTATTATAGAAGCCATAAGAACATCAACATTCTCCCTAGTGGTGCAAAATTGAGGGTTAAAATATTAATCAGGAGTCGTCATAGATGCATGATTCAGAATTCAGACATTCGGCACAGCAATGCCAAGAAAGTACACATATTTCAAATGCTAAATCCCTATTTTTTTCCAGGGAGCTCACATTTCAGCGATCATACCGAATGGGAACATTTGGGCTTGTTTCTCAGCGTGGGCCAAGAGAAACAAAAGAGTGCAATTTAGCTCCCACTGTTAATAACAGATGCCCCCTTCCGGATGCTTTGTCAAAACCTCTTAAGGAACACATGTGTCTCACTCACTCTTTGGCTGTATCACTCTTCTGGCTTCAGCTGGAACACATTTCATGCCCAGGAGAAAACGCAGCAGTTAGAGAAAGACTTCAGTGTTTCTATAAACAAAAACAACCCCAGGAAATCCCATAGAGAATTGTCTCCTTTCACATGAGAGCCCAACCTTCAGCAGCTTTCAAATAATCTTTGAAAATATATTCATTTTTAGAAACTAGTTTCCACCAGGATATAAGACATTTAGAAGAAACCAACTGTATCACTTTTCTGTCCTTGGAAACTACCCTCGCAAGCTTGCAAGCAAGAACAATTGTGAAACTATTCCTAGCAGTGTTAAGACTTTTGCCCAGTACAAGCTATTTTCTTTATCGCTTTTCTAAACTCCCAGATAGTTTACAGAAATCACCTCCCTTCCCTCTATTGAAACTGACTTTGCAAAAAATTATAACTGAGAGAATTGCGATCTTGCTTCTAACCTCCGAGCTGTCATGGTTCATTCCTGGGCATAGGCTGAACTAACTTTGCAGGGAACTTACTTTATAGTTTAATTTTGAAACAAGGACGATAAGAGCTCTTCCGTAAAAAAAAAACTCCTTCCTGCCTGGGGACCATACTGCTTTTGCAGGGCTAACAAATTAGCCACAAGATTAGAAATTATGGTTTAGGAGTCATGTAGTTGGAGGCTACAAGATTCTGAACCTCCCCAATTTGCTCCTGGAGATAACATCACTGTTGTAAAACCTAAGACCGCTGCTTGAGATATTTTGCAGACCCTGTACTCAATGGATCAGCTGGCACCACCCAAATCGATAAACTGGCTCATCTGGTCTTGTGGCCCCCACCCAGGAACTGACTCAACACAAGAAGACAGCTTTGACTCCCTATGATTTCGTCTCCAACTCAACCAATCAGCATTCCCCACTTCCCGACTCCCTGTCCACCAAATTATCCTTAAAAACCCCAATTCCCAAGTTTGTAGGGAGACTGATTTGAGTAATAATAAAACTCCAGTCTCCTGTACAGCTAGTCTGTGTGAATTAAACTCTTTCTCGATTGCAATCCCCCTGTCTTGATAAAGAGGCTCTGTCTAGGCAGCTGACAAGGAGAACCTATTGGGCAGTTACACTATCACCACCTCTGCTTCTGCTCACAAGTGAGTGCCTTAGGTACCAGGTCCTGCAAGGTGAAAGTCGGCCCTTGTCACTATCGCTGCTATCCTAGGCTCTCCCCTATGACACACAGGTGGAGGCCAAAACCCACATTTCCCAGACTGTTTTGCTAGCTTGATGCTTGTTTTGAATCTTCCAATGAGAAACACTCATGAAAGATCTGGAGTGGAAAAAGAAGCAGAAGCCATCATGGTTCCAGCAGCTGGCAGACGAGCCTGAGGCACTGCACAGCTTCTGGAACCTTCCCTATGAATCACACCCTTGGGCGATGAGCCGTTGAGCTCATCAACAGCTCTTGCCTGTCCCTCTCCCTGGAGTCTGCTGGGTTCTGCCCACAGTTATGAGTCTGAAGGCAATGCAGGGCAATCGGGATGGCCCTTGAGGAAATCTGCATCTCCTTATCAGTGAAAAGCCTAGGAAGGACATCACAGTGTCCCCACACAAGGGAAAGCTGACCTCTTCAGAGAGGCAAGGAGAGGCCTCTTCTGCTGACAAAGAAGGCCTGGCACAAAGTGGAGGCTTAAAGTATCAGCTTCATCAGAATCCAGGCAAGCATCCCCATTCTGATTCCTGGATCCTGCCCTTTCTCAACCAGGGTTCCAACACTTACATTAAAAATGTGGTCTAGCTGTGAAGTCAACTTGGCTTAGATGACTATAACCTGTAGGATCAAACTGAGCTTGGAAGGAGAAATGGCCAAAGTTGTAGAGCTGCACTGATTCATGAGCAGTAACCAATGGTTTGGCTACATGGGTGAAAGTTTCAAAGGAGTTGGATCAAAGAAATGATGGCAAAGAGTTTTGAGGAAGAGGGAGGGAGATGAACTTGGGAGAAGGAGCACAGAGTGTGGAGATATCTGTGTCCCATGTGACTCTTCACCAAAGGGCATCTACTGCAGAGGTTGGTCTAGTAATCATGTGGAGAAGATAATTCCTTCCACGCAAGTCATTGTCTTTGCCCAACTCCCCAGTGCCTGCAAAATGGGCTGCTGAGCAGTGTGGCCAGGACATGGATTGACATTACGCATCAGCTCAACAATACAGTCTCTGCTGGCTGTTACCATTGCCAAATGCCCCACCTGCTGAAATTAGGGATGGAAACCAAGTCCATAATATGACATGGGTCCGTAAAGAACCGACCAGAGACCCAGTGGCAGTTCCCTTCCAGTGAAGGGTCAGCAGTTTGTCCTCACTAAAATAGAGTGAGTCAATTCATCCCTCTCAGCTCTATTTTAGTGATTTGGATTTGTCTTCTCTGTCCCTGATGCCCTGCTGGACTGTCATCACTGAGCCCACTGAATGCCTTTATTATTGCCATCATACTGCTTCCACATAACATTGCTTCTCACAAAGAAATTCATTTCAGCAGAATGAATAAGGCAATGGACTTGTGCCCTTGGTGTTCACTGTTCTTACCATTTTTCCCATCATGTAGAAATCACTGAATATCCTAGAATATTGCAGTGGCCTGTTAACAACTTAGTTATGGCACTAGCTCAGAGACACCACCATGCAGAATTGGGAAGCAATCCTATAAAATGCAGCATATGCTGTGAACCAGCAACCAATTCAGGACTGGGTTTTTCTGAATATATATATAGTCAAAATATAAAGTCAATATAAAGTATATAGTCAAAACACAAAGGTGGGAGATCAAAGCAATGAAAGAGTAGCCACTCTCACTGTTATTCCTGTAACCAACTTGCAACATTTTTCTTCATGTCTGCATAATTTTGGGGTCTGCTGCTTTAGAGGTCTTTGTTCCCAAGGCAATAATGCCTTCATGAGGGACACAATGACTGTTGAACTGAACATGAGTTGAGATGGTTATCAGGCCTTCCACTAAACCAAAACCAAAATATAGTTACTGTACCAACTTTGATGATATTTCTTAATTATAAAGGAGAACTAGAGCCATTGGTAAACAATAAGGACAGTGAGGAATGCATCAGGAAGCCATTGTATTCCCTGGGGAAACATGTAGTGATTTTGTGCCAACACCAAGTCATTAGGTACTGGCAACCCAGGACAGTCAGTACCGGCAAGGATACAGACTCGTCAAGAGTAAAGATTCCAGTCGTCCCACCTGGCAAAGAACTTTGATCAGCTAAAGTGCTTGTTGAAGGCAAAGGAAATTTGGAATGGATAGCGGAAAAACAAAAATTAAAACTGGCAGGTGTGGCCTCATAACCAGTTGCATAAGTGGGGGGCAGAGCTATGTGTATCCCTTGAATGTTATTTATTTTTGGCCCCTCGGATAACATGGGTTTGAACAATGCAGGTCCACTTATGCACAGATTTTTTTTCAATAAATGTATGGGAGAATGTTTTTGAGATTCGTGATAATTTGAAAAGACTTAAAGATGAACTATGTACCCTAGAAATTTTTAAAAATTAAGAAAATTTAGGTATGTCATGAATGCATAAAATATGTGTGTTAATTATCTATTTTCGTTATCAGTGAGGCTTCCAGTCAACAGTAGGCTCTTAGTAGCTAAATTTTGGGGAAGTCAAAAGTTATACTCAGATTTTCAGTTGTTCGGAGGATCAGCTCCCCTAACCCATGTATTGTTCAAGGGTCTGTATATATTTGGTATATGTTAACCAATTTATTTTCCCACCCCCTATTTCTTTATTTTATATAATGTGTGTTAATGATGTTTACTTAACCTTATAATCTAGTCTTTAGATTATAACGATATTCAAGGAGAATTGTGACTGATACAGAAGGGCCACGAACATCCCTTAGGGCCAGGTGCTGTGGCTGCTATGACTTTGCTTCTCTGGTTCCATGGAAAGCATCTTTGTTGTAGGAGAGATAGTTGTGTTGTTATTAGACAGAAGCATGCTCATGTTGTTGTTGATGTTTGGAAGTTTAAATATGATTAGAAGTGTGTTTATGAATTCTGAAGAGACCAGGATGTGGTCTGTGCTAAATGGCAGCACTCAGCACCATCCCTGTCCTCTGTCCTCATAAACTGTACCATGTACTGCAAAGGTCAGATGTCTGAGAACCACATTTCTCAAATCCTCTTCAAATATGGTTCCCATTAAGACTCTTCCGAGGAGAGACTCTGTCATGAGACTGGAAGGGCAAAATCATAATGGAAGGCAGGCAAGAAGACTGTTGTTATTGACAGACATGAGGCTTTGTCATCAGTTTCCACGTGACCCTAAGCACAGAGCATATCTTTCTTATCTCTGGCATTTAGTGAAAACTTAGAAAATGTTTTTCTGTATAGATGGATGACTATATAAAATACCACTTATATATTCTTTTTTAGCTAGATGGATATATAAAAGGATGTATGTATGTATGTATGGATGGATGGATGGATGGATGGATGGATGGATCAATGACTGGATGGAAGTTGAGGCAAAAAATATACATTCTATATTCCAGGAATTTGATATCCAATAAGCAGAAAAAGATCAGGTGATGGTTTTCAGTTTTTTTTTAAGGATAAATGAGAGAACACTGAATGTTAAAAGAACATTTAAAGGTAAAAGAGAGATGCTCAGAAAGGAAAAATTCAAATTTGCTAGAAAGGATGGTGATCACTATTAATGTAAGCTCTCAGACCAGATAGAGAAACATGGACTCCACAGTGAAAGGTATCTAAAGAAGAGCCCTGTGCTCTCCCAGAAGAATGGAGAAGGATGCAATTGGCAGAATCTGCCTACTAACCTTCATATCTCATCATTATTTTAGACACATTTTATGTGTTGACGTGAAAACCCAGAGAAACAGTTTTGGGCTCTACAGAAGAATGAACATTTTCACGAGTATGACCAGCTAACCATAAGATTGTCCACTGCTGTCACTAGAAGCATTTGTGTGACAGCTAGATGGCTAGATCTGGAAAATACTATAGAAAGGATTTATTTCTGACGAGCTGGAAGCTTGAACAAGAGGAATTCTAAGATATTTTCCAAGTAAAACTTCCAGGGTTGCCTTCTGCCCTGGTGGGGTCCATTTAATCTTTACAACTGGCCAGGACACAGAGGCTTACCTGCAGAAAGACTCTAGGTACAATGACAGCTAGTAGAAGAGCTATTTTTGGATGAGGAAGCCCATCGCAACACTCCTCAATTCACAACACATAAGTAGTTGCCTACTCTGCATATGCAGGAGGAAGGATGATATGGAAAGTGTCTGCTAAATAAAGCAGTCTAATTAATAAAGCAACTGTCAAGAGCCTGCAATGCTAATTTCGTCTAGTTGCATTCTCACACACGACCAAATAGGAAACCATCTCACCAAAGTAAAGTAGTTTCTAAATTACCTTTTAAGAGGAAGACAAGTGCACAAACTGCAATAAAACGAGGGCAATGCTGAAGGTTGAAACAATATCTGAAATTCAGAGCCTGCCTTTGATCTTTCTTTTTCAAAGATATTCTCAACCCTGCAATATCCCCTGAGGCCTGGAGAACAGCAATGGAAGTGACTAGTCCCTGCCTCATGCTGGAAGCCCTACTACAAATTGCATTCAGGTTTGAATTCAAAGGTGTCCTGCTGAATGAGCTCTCCAAGCAGAGCCAGAGTTTAAATGTCTAACATCATTCTGACTTTCTTTTAGGTAACTGGGTCTCTGGATCTCCAGCCACACATTCTAAGACCCAACAGGTAGAAAAGGTAACCTCAGCATGGGCTCTGGTTTCAGACCAGCTCGGGGTTTCAGTCCCAGCTATGCTGCTTTCCAGCTACATGGACTTAGATCGCCCAGCTTCTCTGAGCTTCCATTCTTCATCCGTAAAGTGAAGATAGCTGTATCTTTTGCAGAGTTTAAGCAAAGATTAACTCAGACAATATGTGTAAAGCTCTGAATACAGAGTCCATTACGTAACAGGGTGTCACAGAAAGTATTACTTCACCCACTCACTAAACTTAAAATCATTGGTAATTTGAAAATCTAAAGATTGCTTATTTTTTCCTGTTCGCATTTCTTCATTCTTAAGTGGAATTTTGCATATATAAAGTGTTACTGTTAATAACTACAGGTTCATGTATTCATTCAATAAACATTTAGTAAGCACAAAGTTGTGCCAAGCCAAGTGACCACAGCTGCAGCTGAAGAATTATACGAACCCTATGTCCTGCCCTCAGGAGTCCAAGTCATTTTTTCACCTAGGCTAAGCAGAAAAGTGAAATCCCTTTGCTGTTGTTGCAAGAGTCACTTGGGGCCCCGCCATCTCTGAATATGTGACTGTTGGTGTTAAGAGGGGGTTGGCATCTGGTTCCTGAGACAGGACTACATTTAAGGATTCAAATGTAGTTGTTGGACATAGTCCAGCAGCTTGACAGATGTCTAAATAGAAAGGGCCTCTGGAACCCTTCTGTTACCTAGGCTTCCAACATGCCATGTCCAAGCAATGCCACTATGAGTTGTTAGCAGAGACCTAAAAATGCTTCTTTTAATCCACTATTTAGTGACCATCCACTCATTCATTTATTCCTTTTCAGCAAGCATTTCTGGAGCACCTGATACCATGTGCCAGATACTATGGTAGGTGCTATGGAAACAGAAAAAATAAATCAATTGTTCCTGTACATGAGATGTTCACAATCTAATGAAATAGACAAGTTAGATGCAGAGACAGATGGTGCAACACCATTGGTGCCGTGATGGGGGCTGGAGGGCACAACGGCTGTGGTAGCACAGAGGATAGCTCTCTGCACATGATGAAGACTGTCAGAAGAAGCAGTGTGGGGACTGAGTGAGCTGAGTTGGGGAACTCTTAGTCAGCTCAGGTTGCTGTAATAAATTACCATAGTCCGAGTGGTATAAACAACAGTTATGGAGGTTGGAAGTTTGAGATCATGGTGCCAGCGTAGTTGGGTTCTACTGAGGTCTCTCTTCTGGATTGCAGACGGCTGACTTCTTGCTATGCCCTCACATGGCAGAAAGAGAGCCAGCTAGCTCTCTGACCTCTCTCTGGTCTCCTTGTTCTTCTCCTTCTCCTTCTCCTTCTTCTTCTTCTTCTTC
>NW_012115155.1:4358726-4412427 GCF_000951035.1 Colobus angolensis palliatus | reverse complement strand
TCCTCCTCATCTTCTTTTCTGAGATGGAGTCTTACTTTGTCTTCCAGGCTGGAGTTCAGTGGTATGATCTCAGCTCACTGCATACTCCGCCTCCCAGATTCAAGCAGTTCTCATGCCTCAGCCTCCCAAGTAGCTGGGTTTACAGGAGTGTGCTACCACGCCTGGCTAAATTTTGTATTTTTAGTAGAGATGGGGTTTCACCATGTTGGCCAGGCTAGTCTCAAACTCCTGACCTTGTGATCTGCCCGCCTCGGCCTCCCAAAGTGCTGGGATTACAGGTGTGAGCCACTATGCCCAGCCTGGCTTCTTCTTATAAAGGCATTAATTTCATCTATAAGGACTCCAATCTCATTATATAATTACCTCCCAAAGGTCCTACCTCCAAATACTATCACATTGGGATTAGCGTTTCAGCATATGAATTTGGGAGAGAAAATATTCAGACCATTTCACTGTTCAAGCAATGAGGCAGAATAAAAAGGAAGCAAATTCCTCTTTCCTCCACCTTTTGTTCTATTCAGGCCCCCAAGGAATTGTATGATGCTCACCCACATTGGAGAGGGCAATCTGCTTTACTGAGCCACCCATTCAAATGCTAATCTCATCCAGAAACACTTTCACATACAAACCCAGAATAATCTTTAACCAAATATCTGGGCATCCTCCCGCCCAGTCAAGTTGACACATAAAATTAACCATCACAGATGCAGACCAAAGTAAAAGGTTCTAGTCTATATGCCAAGATGCATAAAACCAGGCAAGATTTTGGAATGATTCTCTACGGCTGCCCCAGGGTATGAATGTAGAGGTTTGGCAAACAGTGATGCAGAAAAGTAGATAGAAGTCAGATCACTCATTTCCTTCAGACAGCTCATATGCTTGCTGCAATATAAACTATTTTTTTAGAACATGTCTCACTTCCTTCATCAGATGGCCCCTGAATGAAAGACCTGGACGACTTTCAGGGGGTGAGCCCTACCTCCTTGGTTGAACTCTCACCCGAACACTTGGACCTCACCTTTATAGGGTGGGAAATATTGCCCACCCTTATGCACTCAGGTTAAAAGCCAGAAATAATTAATGCCTCTGTCATCTGTGGCCACATCAAGGACAGTCCACCTGCAGCACCTTCTTCCAGGACCACAGAGGTCACCTGGCCTTCACTCCCTCCAACCCACAGCTAGCATCTGGTCACTAGCTCACTCTCCTGGTGGTGCCACCTTGGGCTCAGAGGCATCCCACCACTTTGCTTGTTGGTTTGGTTATCACTTGAATTGTTATCACAAGCTGTTTGACTCAGCACAAGCCCAGCACAGGTTGGGAAAGGAGCAGAATGTAGGGGAAAGAGGAGCGACTTTGGGACTAGAGTCTGGTTCTTCCACGCACTATGCAGGTGACACCAGTGCAAGGCTAGGCCCCTTTACAAGTCCAAGCCTCATTCTTCTCATTGGCAAAATGGAGATGTGAATACTTCCTGTAGGGTTTGTCAGGAGTTGCCACTACCCTGCGAGTTCCTTGGGTCAGGGACTTTGCCCTGCTCTTTGTCATGGTTCTAATCCCTGATGATTATCTGACATGAGGAGAAAATACCATGAAATATTCATGAGTGTATGCAAAGTGCCTGACTCACAGTTAGCGCTGAGTAAATGTGTGTGCCTGTGTCCTGAAAGAGTGGCTATTTCCCCCGGCACTAACACTACCACACTACCTGAGAAGTGCAGGTGGGAGAAAAGCAAAGAGGAGTCCACTCAGACCCTCCCTCCAGGGCTACGTTTTTCTCATTCAAGCCAGGAGGTGGTGGAATATCTCCATGTCCCAGAAGGCCCACCCAACCTCTCTAACAGAAAACCTTTGGCTAGTTCAAGGTGTGGCATGAAAATTAAGCCCACACATCAGAAACATTGCACCCCCCACAACCAGCACGGGGTTTACCACGTGCTTGCATCTGACAGCATTGTTTAGACAGACCTTTAAGTCTTACTTTAACAAATTAAATGTGTTGAATGAGTGACAAAGTGATTGAATTAGTCAAAGAAATATCAGTCAGTTGATCCCCTTTTTGTGAAAAAAACAAGCATGCATTCCACTTGTACCAAATTTTGGCATACATGATCTTATGGGTTAGACTGGGAGTACCTTTCAATGCCATCTTTGACTGATGAGGAACCTGAGGCTCAGGAAGGTTATATTGCTAGTAAGCTGCAAAGCCTGGTGCAGAATCTACAAGTTGGCTTGCACTGAGATGCCTCTAGATACCTGCACTGTGAGCAAAACGTCTAGGTTTTGTTTAATTTGAGCCCATCAAGAAAGAAAATGGCACTATTCTGGGGTCAATAGTTCTCCATATTGTGTGAATATTGCTTTTCCTTTTCTACTTTAAAAGCAACACCAGAGAGGTTTTCGCCAGTTAAAAATACTATAGCTCTCTGTTCAATAGGGAATCTTTTGTAGAGAGGATCAAATATTTAAGACAGGGCATTTTTCCCCCTTAGAGCAGGGCTAAGCAGAGGATAAAGACATGCTATCTTCCTCATCCGTATGCAAGGAGGAGAGTTTGGATCTGCATTCTTGTAAACCTGGAGGAGTCAGATAACGAGCATTTCTCAATCCAGTGGCTCAAATTTCAACCAAATATAACTTTTCTATCTTGTAAGACAGATGTGGCAATCCAGAAATATTAGAGAATGTAGGGAAAGGAGAAAGCATAGTTTGCAGTTACATGGCAATGAAAGGATATCAAACTCTGCACCATAATACCATGAGTTAGGAGTCCAATGGGACAAGCATTATTTTCCTGGGAGGACAGATGTGTGACACTAATACTCCTGTGACTGAAGAAAGCCAGCATGTGCCCTAATGTTACAGAAGGAAACACAGACATAAAAGTCTAATGTAAACATTCTTGTGCCCAGACTGAAGTGAAGACAGAAAGGTTACCATTGACAATATGGATATAAAAATATCAATCTGCAGTATAATTATAAATAAAACGGTTGTTAACTTTTACAATGCCTATATATATTTATGTAATGTCAAAGCTTACACATCACCAATCTTTATATCAACTTTTATATTGGCATTCTGAGAAAAACACCATATTTCCTGGAGTTTTTTGTAAAATAACAGAGAGGTTATGGCCATAAACATTCTTCAGAATCATAGATCTCATCTCTGCGTGTGTAAATGGTGTGTGTGCTGTGTACATAGACATGCTAATGAAAACATAAATAACTCACCAGAGACTCCAGAAATGGCCAGAGCAGCATTGTCAATTTGACCTTTAGCAGAAACAGCATGAAAATGTCACCACTGCATCCAAACGCTGCACCCACCCTGAATCTGGGAATGCAGGAAAGAATACAATGCTCTGACTACTTTCTATACGACAGTCTGGCCCAGAGAGTGCCTGATCCAGCCTCAGGGAGACTGAGTTTGAGTCTACAGTTGCCAGTAGCCGGCTCAGTAATTTTTAAGCAAATCGAGCATCATTTTATGTCTCCAGGTCTTTGCACATAACAGAGACCTTCAAGTGTATGTATGAAGCCAGACCCAAAATCATATAAAAGACTTTTTGAGATCCCAACCAGAAACTATTAAGCGCATTACATTGAGGGCTATTCCACTCATAAAGGTAACATGAGAAAGTGGTTCGCTTACTCCAAGGATAAAATTGTCACTATCATTTGCAGACCTCATTGGTTGCTACTGTCCTACAGGGCAACACCTGCTGGAGGAACAGCCCTGGCTGTACAGGCAATGGGGCTGGGTTGAAACTCTGACCCCATTACTTATCAGCTCTGGGACTATAGGCAAATAACTTAACCTCTTTGAGATGTCATTGCATCAGCTATAACATGAGAACAGCAGTATCCACCTAATGGTTGTATTGTGAGAATTAAAAAGCCATAGCTAGCATGGTGAAGGCTGTGTAGTAGACAATAGATGAAGGATTTTCCTTCTTTATTCCTACCTGGGTTCATTTACAAGTTGCACAGGAAAATGGCCTCATAATATCTGCCCAACACATCAGCCAGGCTTGCCACGAGGATCTGATGAGACAGTAGATGTGAAGACTCTTTGAATATCTCATTTATCCCATGTGTGTTCACTGAGTGTGTATGTATGAGAGATGCTGTTGTAGGTGCCAATAAATGTGTTATTTAGACCTAATAATCACCGCCATGCAAACATTGATGGGAGGGAGGGGACTTTGCCCTCAACTCACAACCTTATCCATAAAGAAGGCAGTTTCTGGCCCCTCTTCCCATGTGAGGAAGCACTGTCTCTCCTCACCTCAATTTGCTCTTCTCCATTGGAAGAGTAATCATAAAGACATGGGCCTTTTCCCGAACTTACTCCTTGTTGGGCATTTGTCTAAAGTCTTCACACACAGTTACTGATTTAGTTCTCACAGCACCTTCAGCAGACGTCATTATTATTATTCCCATTTCACAGATGAGGAAATCAAGGTTGAACTCCATCATGTCACCTGACAGTAAAAGATGTGTGACCAGTAAGTGGCCAAGCCAGAGAGACATGGGAGGAGAGAGGCAGCTGTGTTTGCTCTGCAGACCCCAAGGACACTGATCCAACCAGCCTATGGGCAAGAACAGCAGACAAAAGGAAGGGGTAGTCCACCTCCTCTCCCAGTTGCAGGCCCAGGGGAAGAGCAGGGTGACGGTCAGGTGCACATCTAGAAGACAAGCCCAGGTGCATGCATACCTGGCAGCAGGAAGCACAAGAAGGGCCACTCTGAGGTTAAATGTGGAGGGTGAGACAGGAACCTGCCTTGAGGGTTCTGCAATTCTGCCTCTGGGTGCCTGGCGTGGTTCACAGAGAGTCTGGACTCCACAACCAGATTAGCACTCGCTGTTAGACAACACACCGCCTACTGGTTAAACTCACAGACTCTGCCTGCATCCAAATCCCAGTTCCGTCCCGCCCCATTTACTGAAAGGCCAGATTCAGATGGGGTGTGGGAGCTACACTTTGCTCAACCCTAGACTACATTCTCCAATCTAGGGTTGCTCTGAGCTTCACTTTATGGTGTCTGGAACTTGCCCAGGTTAATAAAGCTGATGTAGTTTTCCTTTTAACTGTGTAACACCCTAAACCTCTAACAGTTAACTGGGGGCCTAAAAGAAATGTCACTGGGTTTTATTATAATTGTTCACAGGCCCAGCGATTCTCAAAGGGCGATCCTCGAACCAGTGGGATTAATATGGCTTAGAAAATTATCTGGCCCAATTCCACACCTACTGAGTCAGAAACCCTGGGCCTGGGGCCCAGCAATCTGTGTATAAACAACCCCTCCAG
Source organism: Colobus angolensis palliatus (assembly GCF_000951035.1). NCBI lineage: Eukaryota > Metazoa > Chordata > Mammalia > Primates > Cercopithecidae > Colobus > Colobus angolensis. Next base: position 4,407,111 of record NW_012115155.1, on the reverse strand, counting down.
ATGATACTGATACATGCTTAAGTTTGAGACCTAATCACAGGCACCATCGGTCAATCAATCAATTCTACCAGCCCTACTAGGTACGAAAAACAAAGGCTTAACACACTTTTCAGGGTGGAGCCTGCTGTAAGATGACCCCCTACCCTCACCTCAACACATGAATACACCCATTTCCTTACAGGGGAACCATATGGATTTTGCTAATACAAACATAACAACTAGTCAGCTCAAAAAGTTTCCATGAGAAAAAGTCCCAGTGGTGTTTTCCCATTACTTGGGATTGCTCCACTTCTAACAAAAACATCATTTTTAGAAGAGAAAATACAAGCAGAAAGCATTGCAGCTAAAATAAAGGATTGTCACATTTTGTGCTTCTTCACCTCTTCCCACCTGCCTGTCTTATGCTAAACATGTGTGCACACACGTGAGCACACACACGCACACCTATAACACTCTGCTGGGACAAGACCCCAAACCTATCAGTTCGGGTAAACCCTGCAGCGACGAGACTCCAATGAAAAAGGAACTTCATGCTAAAGTCAGGCCCTGGGGCAGTGCCCCCTTGAACACAGGCTTTCTGACCCTCAGCCTTCAGGGTTTCCCTCTTCTCGGGGCAGTATCCTCAGCTGTCTTCTTTTGATTGGGACCAAGAAACTTGGCTTATTTTCTCCTTTTGGTCTTTGTCACTGCCTCCATTCACTCTGCCCCTGGGGTTGTCGTCCCCCAGGCATGCAGAGATCAGCCTGCAGGTCTCCTCCTGGTTCTCTGGCTATTCCCAAAAACAAAGCGAAGTGCTAAATATGAAGAGAAGACAGGTCACAAAAGTCACCAACAGAGAGCTGGGCACTTGAGACTTCTGCCTTTTGCTTCTAGTTCTGAGAGAGGATCCCACTAATCCTCTCCTTCTTTGACTCCCTCCTTCATGAGGGTCTATGTTCACTTCTTCTTAGTAACCACAGTCTCAGCTTAAGGTAAGGACAGTGTTACAGTAGGCTGGAATTTAATAGATGTTAGCTGACATAGTCCTTGTGACAACACTGTGAGAAAGATATTGTTCCTCTTGTTTAACAGATGAGAAAACTGAGGCAAAAACTGAGGGAAAAGGACTTCCCTCATTCTCTATGCTGCCCTCCTGCCTTTTCCTAACTGAAGACACATGTCAGAGCCGGGGGAGATCTTGTTTCAAATCTACCTCTAGATCAGCCCCAGCCTGGGTAACACCGGTACCCCGAAACCCCCTCCAAGAAGGCTCACGGTAGAGCACTGCTCAGTGGGGTCATGGCAATGGCCCCTGTGAGGAGGCAGCCAAGGCTGCTGAGCCTGGCCCTCCTGGCTCGGTTCCGCACCCCTTTGTTAACTAACTCTGAAGAACTATGTTCAGTCACTGAATCTCCTTGTTCCGCCAGCTGCTCATCTGAAATATAGAGACAAAAATGCCTTTCTATCCACCTCACAGTGCAGGGATAAGCCTCAAATAGAAAAGGTGGATGGGAAAGACTGAAAGGATAATGAAAAGAGCGTTACATTAAAAGCTTCAAAAGAGATGTTGACCTACGGTAGATACCAGATCCAAAACCAAGGTGTGGTAGAGTCTTCAGCGCGAAAACTTCAAACTTGATGATGAAACGAGTTAAATGACCAGTTGTCGATGAAGATATGAAAGAACCAATGAGTGCACATTGAGGGATTTCTTTGTGAATGAATAGTCCTTTAGATATGGTCACTGGGAGCTGGGAGTCCCGTCCCACCCACACAGAGGGGGGATGGACAGGAGTTACCCTCTATTTCCAACAGGGCAGAGGCTTTGACCTATGCTCCTGATGATGGAGAACACCACAAATTCGACCTGACGTGGCCCCGGAAAGCCAAAACTGACTGTGGCGCAGAGTTCAGCCCTGTGTCTGGGAATGAAGCCTGTCAGCCAGAGTTGAATCATGATAGAAATGTTGACCCAGGGTTGTCCCAGAACGGATCCTGCCAAGGAGGGGCCTAACATGGAGACACAGAAGCCTGGACAGGCAGAAGCAGAGGCTGAGAAGAGACTGACTGGGAGTATCCTCTTGAGAGAGAAGCATTTCCCATGAAAGGGGAGCCCAGGGAAACCACCAGTGAATTCATGAAAGTGTCCGTAAGAGACAGTCTGCCTGGCTGAGAGAGGGCAGGGCCATCTCCCTGTGGCATTAGTGGACTATGGATTTCCTCATCCCCCATTCCTCACCTCCACCCCTGCTTCTGTGTTGGTGGGATCAGGCACAGAAGCCAGGGAGTGGATGAGGATGTGACCTAGGGACGGAGAGACACTGGCCATACCCACTCCCAGAAAGCAAATGTTTCACCTGCCACCAGCCCCAGCCAAGCGGAGGGAAGACCTCACCCTTGAATGAGGAGGGGAGCACTCATCCCTGGACTGGACTGGATACTCTATCTAATCGAGGCATGTTTTGTGACTTAAAGTGAGTAAGGGCCTGGTATCACCTAAGGGACCACAGAAGCCATGAGACCCACCCAATTTCCATCTCCACTTAGCAGATTGAAAGGAATTGTGAGAGAGAAAAATAAAGTTGCTTTCACTATTACACCCCATTATTTCTGCTCACTTAAAATGCCAGCTACAAGGTGCTGTTTTTTTACTCTAACAGATGCCACCACCATTTACACAGGAATCCAAGCCAGAAACCTAGGTGGCCCTTCACTCCTGTCCACTCACCTCCCCGGTCAGCCCTTCACGATGAATACCTCCCTGAGCCATCACTTCTCAATCTCACAGACCTCCATCATCTTCCATCTGCCTGCAAGATGAACTCGCCTCCTAATTCAGCCTCCCTGACTCTCAGCTTTCCCTATTCAATCCACTCTCCTTATTGCAGTCAAAGCGATGTTCCTGCAATGCAAAGCCGACACCTTTATTATGTTGAAAACCCTTCCGGGGACCCCAACTGCCTTCAGAATAGAGTCCAACCTTTTAACTAGGCTTTTCAGAACCTGGGCCTGCCTCCCTCCCACCCTCCGCTTCCCTCGCTCCTCTTGCTCCCACCCACTCTGAGCGAGGTACCCCTTCAGTGCTGCACCAAAAGCGCCACTTTCTCTTGGTGTTTGCTCCTACTGCACTCAGAGGCCAAACTCTGGAGCTGCTAACTGATGTACTGAGGTGGGCTGTGAGATAATCCAGGTGCTCCTGGCTTTCTAACCTCTCAAGCCGTAACCTCCAATTTGCCATTAGAGCACCAACCATTATTGGGGCAGCACACCAGTATAAGCCAGAAGAGTCTGGTTGACGCTACACCCTTTAAGGGGAGTGGGGCAGGGCTTTTGCATGACTGTTCAGATCTCAGTCCAAATATCACCTCTTCCAGGAAGCCTGCCTTGACTTCCCAACACTGGGCTAAGTTGCCCTCCACATAGCTGCATAACACAGTCTCACTACTGCCTTGCTTATCCCACTGTTTACCTGGTTGCAAGTTCTTTGAGGGCAGGGCTGTGTTCTGTTCACAGTTAGAGCTCAACCTTCCAACACTTCATCTATATAACAGGATAGTGAAAGTTTATCCCTCAGGGCGTTATTATTATAAAATGAGAAAATTAATGGAAAGCACATAGCATGGTATCTGGTGTATAGGTAAACACTTAATAAATGTTATTTTTATTATTGCTCAACACGTTGAATAAACTAGTCAATGGAAAGATTGATATCATTATTACAATGTGGCATATATGTGCCCCCAGGAACAGCCTGTGGGCAAAGACAGGCTACTGACTAAATGACTTGTCAAGGTCTTTTCTATCCCAATAACTTTCTAATTTTGAGGCCCATGAATCACCCAAACACCATCAAAACTGGAAAACTTACCTCCATCAGGTGGTTGTTGGAAACAGAGATTGATAAGAGATGGGAAGTGCTGGTGGTAAAACTACATTTCCAATTAGCTAGAAAAAGTCATCTTGTGTGCGCGTGTAAAACGATCTTCAGATAAACGCTTCTGTTATCTCTCCCTCACAGGGCCTGGGTGGCCAGTCAAGTGCTGATTTGCTTCTGCATTTCAACAGAATCTGTTTCGTAAATTTGTTAAATTCTTCAGAATGAAACTACTTCCTGGTGGAAACTCATTTTCTGCCCCCTTTCCTGCCTCGTTTCTGATTTTCCTCCTCTGGCATGACTTGCTGACTCCGTGGGCAGTGACCGTCACTCTCCAGCATGTTCTCTCCCTCCCCGGGAACTGGGCTTCCCAATGCCCTCGCTGACGGTGTGGGTGGAAGACAGATGGCTTAAGTGGTTCTGATAACAGTGGCAGGAAAAACGGTCAGGTTTTTTGGAGGACAAGAGGGGAGTTACAAGATGAGCGCCAGCTCAGGATACTGGGTCTCACTGGTGCAGAAAGTGAGCCTGAGTCAGGGGCATTGGGGCGGGAAGAGCATCATTTTCTTTTTCTTCTATTTTTTGAGATGGAGTCTCACTGTCACCCAGGATGGAGTGCAGTGACACCATCTCGGCTTAGTGCAACCTCCAGCTCCCAGGTTCAAGCAGTTCACCTGCCTCAGCCTCCCTAGTAGCTGGGATTACAGGTATGTGCCACCATGCCCAGCTATTTTTTTTTTGTATGTTTTTAATAGAGGTGGGGTTCCACCATGTTTGCCAGGCTGGTCTCGAACTCCTGACCTCAGGTGATCCACCCACCTCGGCCTCCCAAAGTGCTGGGATTACAGGCATGAGCCGTGTGGCTGGAAGAGTATCATTTTCCGATCTAACTCCCAGCATCCCAGGACAGGTGGAAGATGGCGTATACTGGAGCATAAATTGAAGCTCCAACTCCAGGGGAAAGTGAATGCGGGAAACACCAAATAATACCTGGCATTTAATCAGCCAGGACTGGGTGTAGCACTGGGTCCCTTCACAAGTGTTATTTCTTTTAATGCTCATGACAACCCTACAAGATCAGGGTTATCATTATCCTCATTTTACTGATGAGGAAACTGCAGCTGAAAAGAATATCATTCCCATCTTCTCCCATCAGAGCACCAGGCATGTGGGCCCCAAAGGAGAGACAGCTCAAAGCAAAAGTACATCCCCCAAAAGCTTCCAAATCACCATGACTAATACAGTTACGATTAGTTCTCAAAGAAAATATTGACTGCTTAGGGCATGCCTTACTTTTGAAAGTAATATTTATGACAATGTTCATGTCTTCAAAATCCCATCAGCGACCAAATTTACCCAGGCAATGGCGCTGGACCCATAAGACAATCCAGGCGTTCTTTGTTTTCTAATCGCTAAAGCCCTAACCTCCAATCTTCCATTATTGAACAAACCAATACTCTTGTACTGAAAGAAGCCAGAACAGCCTGGCTAATGCCATCCCCTGTAAGAAGGTTGGGCAGACTGCTCCCATGGCTCAACCCTCTCTCAACACCTGAACCCAGAGAAGCCCCAACCGAAAGACTTCCTTCTGTGGTTTGAATTGAGTGCTCTGTGTCATGAGCCTATCTGGGGCTCCCTGCCACTTTGCAGTGAAAAAAAAGAAGACTTTTAAGTATTTTTTAGCAGAAAGACACCCCTTTCTGATTGGGATTTGAGCTGCAAAGACACGGCAACCAAACAGAAACAGGATTATACCTGAGGAGGATCTTGGAGTTATCACCAAAATCCACTTCTCCTCTCCCTTTAGGCAAGAGGAAGGATTTACAGTTAGGCAGGGCCATGCAAACTTGCGAGATGTGAGTTGAATTAACCCGCGTTGCTTCTAACCTAAAGCATTTAATCCCTGATGCAAGACCCTCCAGCCTTCTCCTCCTACCCCCAGCATTCTAGCAAGAAGCCCGTGTATCTCAGATGGTGCAGCTATACGATGGTGGAATCTCCATCAGCCTGGACCCTCAGGAGGCTGTGTGGAGCGGGGCCTTCTATCAGACATATTGCACATGCAAAGTGAGAGGTAAATAAAGGTTTATTATGTTGAGCCTTGGAGATTTGGGAGTTGCTTGTTACTGTATCACAACCTAGCCCAGCCTAACTGACATTCATGGTGCGAGACCCACTCCCCAGGAGCAGCAGAGCTCAAAGATGCTCCTCTGTTGCCCTTTTATGTTCACTGCCCTTTCTGTAATAAGTCAGGACAGTAGGTGACTCATGTTTATTATGCTTTGGTAAATACAGTAGATGGCAAGTTGTACTCAAACATAAGCAGTGAGAGCAGAGAGTAATCTGTCTACTTTTTCTGTACTCTTCTCCACACAGAGTTAACATTCATTGGGCATTTACTCTGCACTGGATATGTTAAGACTGTTATTTCTCATTCCATAATATCCCTGCAACGAAAGTAAATATTGTGCATATATCAAAACATCATGTTGTGGCCAGGTGCGGTGGCTCACGCCTGTAATCCCAGCACTTTGGGGGGCCGAGGAGGGTGGATCACCTGAGGTCAGGGGTTCGAGACCAGCCTGGCTGACACAGTGAAACCCCATCTCTACTAAAAATACAAAACATCAGCCTGGTGTGGTGGCAGGTGCCTGTAATTCCAGCTACTCAGGAGGCTGAGGCAGGAAAATCTCTTGAACCCGGGAGGCGTGGAGGTTGCAGTGAGCCGAGATCACATCATTGCACTCCAACCTGGGCAACAAGAGCGAAACTCCATCTCGGAAAGAAAGAAAGAAAGAAAGAGAGAAAGAGAGAGAGAAAGAAAGAAAGAGAAAGAAAGAAGGAGGGAGGGAGGGAAGGAAGGAGGGAGGGAGGGAGGAAGGGAGGGAGAGAAGGAGAGAGAGAGAGAGAGAAAGAAAGAAAGAAAGAAAGAAAGAAAGAAAGAAAGAAAGAAAGAAAGAAATCATGTTGTATACCATAAATATATACAATGTTTATTGTTCATTTTTAAATTAATTAATTAATTAAAAAATAAAATCCCAAATAAGTATTTTAGTCTCCATTTCACATATTAGGAAACTATGGTTCATGGAGATTGGCTTATTTAAGGTCACCTAATAGAAATTGGGTTGTAAATTCAGGTGTCTCTGATCCCAAAGGCTGTGGTTTCCCACTATCCGACATAAGCCTGCCCACTCAGTGTACTCTGAATAAGTGATTAGATAGATGATCAGATAGATAGATGACAGATAGATAAACAAACGGAATGTTTAACTGACATGGTGTCTTTTCCATTAATAGTAGAGCCCCAACCCACAAACTAGTTGGTAGTTATGCAGGAAAATGACACGCTCGTAAAAACACAAAAGGTCAAAATGAAAGCACATTGACATCTATCTCATTGTTGTAATTTTGAGAACAGGCTCTGCATTTAAATCTCAGGTTTCTGACCACTCATGATCTATGTGACTCTAGGTAAGTTGCTTCGCCTCTCTGTGCCTCCCTTTCTTTAACTGTAAGAAGGTGATTAAAATAGTGCCTGCCTCCTTGGGTTTTCATGAGGACTAAGTGAGCTAGTATAGGTATGGGGCAGGGAAGAAGGGCTGACACACAACTGCCCTCCAAGACTGTTACCTCTGCGTGGGCTGTGAGCAAGTGGGAAGAGGACCTCTGGGGCAAAGAGCAGCATCCTCAGCCCACTATTCCTAGGGACGGTGCCATTCACCTCCTCCTCTTCAGAACCCACAAGATCCCCTGTTCCTTGGAGAAAGGGTGGTTGATGAGGATATCATCTCATGCATGAAAGGTGGCCCTGCATGACTCACTAACTGAAGTTTACTTACAACATGAGATGATTCTGTACCCAAACCACAAGGCAAAATCCCAGCTCCTGGGTCATTCTGCAGGCAATGAGGGCAGGATACAAGGCAGTGCCCGGGAGCACACACCACCGGGATGTGCTGCACACCCCACTTGGCACTGTGATCCCTCTGACCAGCTGTGTGAAGGCTGAGTGCAAATCCCCCTGGCAATTGCTTTGTTCAACTTCACGGCAGATTTTCCTCAGGATCCTCAATCAAAGATACTTCTTAACCTTGTTTTATTAGCTTCACAGCTGAGAAAAAATATATATATAATGGTACAATGATTATCATAATAATACTTAGAGATCATTATTTATATGATTTATATTATCTGCTTAACCCAAGAGAACATGCTGCAGAAGATAAAGGCCTTGCATGAGCACTGGCACACCCCGCAGCCCTGCTGAGAAGAGCCAGGCTAGTAGTGGTAGGTGGTGTCTAAATGTTACAGATGAGCGAAGAGTCACAAATACAGTCAGACCCTCAAACTGAATGTTTAACAAACATGTCTCTTCCATCGATAGTAGAACCCCAACCCCCAGACAAGCTGGTAATTGTGCAGGAAAACGACACCTGCACCTGTGCAGGAAAAGGTTAACCAACCAAATGCCCAAAGCCAACCAGTGACATTAGTTGAGCAGAACAAGAATCTGAGTGCAGTGGCACAAGGGGCCCCAGTACACTTTCCAGAAACCACAGGAAGGCTTCGGTTCCTGGTTCCACAGCAACTGGAGGTTCTAGGCCCCAGGAGTGCAGGAAATTGTCCTCCTTTGCAGTAGAGGGTTTTCCTCATGGTAAGGATGTGATGTATTTGTGGAATGAGGATGAATGAATGAATGAATGAATGATGCCCTCAGCTTGGTGAGTGATCCGACAGAGAGAAGGCTGAGATGATCTAGCTACTGTGCCATTCCCTCCTTCGTCTTGTAGCCCACAGAGGAGGTCCATTTCGTGACCCTTTAAAATGATAAAAAGACCATTGCCTGGTCCTAATGTGGTTCTTTCAAATTTTATGTGCCATTAATTGCTTTTAAAAAATTATGGCAGGTTTTTTCCTCAGCCTTTCCTTTCCACAGCCTCTTTTTAAAAATGTGTTCAGAGATTGGCCCCCAATTCACTGTCTCAAATTCCCATGCTCTGCTCCCTGGATTCAGTTTCTGGTGAAAAAGAGTATGTCAAATTAGCTGAGGAGAGGGAATCTCTGTGGATTTGAAGATGCACCATGATGCAGCCTGCTGCAGACACAAATTCTATGTAGTCTACTGTTTTATCTTTTAATAATTCATTCAGATTTCACCTTTCAGTTCCTAAAGTACTTGTGCTTGTTTAATATAAAAATAATAGTATATAATACTTAGCAATTAAATTATTGTGTTTCTCCCTATCCCTCACTCCCACCCAAAAATAAATAAAGTCAGTTGAACCTCCAAGAAGACATGTTGTGTCTTCTGTGAGCCAAGTTCAACCTCCCAGGCACATCCTGACGGCCTCTATTCTCTGAATTTCCCTACCCAGCCTCATCTCTCATCTCTCCCAGCTTACATACCACAGTTTGACTGAACCAAGCATCTTACACTTCCCTGAACACACAATTTCAGAGGCTGGCAACCAGAAATACTTCAACAGAGCAGGATAGCACTGCACTGGGCCCTGGGCCTGAAATCAGTGGGTATGTGAAATTCACGTTGGTCTGCAAGCTTCTCTCCATGAGATTAGTGCCATTGGCTGCTTAATGTGCTGCTTATATACGAATGGCAGAGACCTAGCAGCTTTCTGTCTTCTCTGAAGAGGAACAGGAGAGCTCAGGGAGCCTCTGATCTGCTTTCATGGGTCCTCTGCCAGCCAGTGCCTCTGGTCCTAATGTAAATCTTTGCTGGCATCACCTTTAGGCCTGCAATTCATCCTGATCCTTAAACTTACATCTGTCAGTGCAATGCAAAACTAAACATTTTGCTTTATCATTCATGTTTTCCATCATAAAAGCAATACATGACATTTAGAAAATACAAAAAAGTAGGACAGTCACCTGCCATCCCACCAACACAGAGGCAACCAGTATTTGCATTTTGGAGTTGTTCTTCCTGTCTTTTTTCTTTATATAACTTTTACTTAGCTTTAATCATTAAGCGTTAGTATTTTGTATTCCCCGCCTTTTCACTCCACTTTAGCACATTAGCATTTCCACATGCTAAAAAGTCCAAATTAATCCTGAACACAAACAATAACTGTCTTCTTATTTTTAGGTCCAAAATGAGAGTGGGACAAAGGAGGTAAGTACAGGATGCTAAAACTATTTTTCATGGCAGCCAGGCAAATCTAGAAAAGAATTATTTGATATTGTATCCAATTCTCTGCCTCCAGGAAGGGTTTCCTGGCATGGGTCATTTCTGCCTGGAGATGGGTCCATCCCCTGAAGGTCACCCCTGACCATCTCTGATGTGTAGAACAAGTATCCTGTCTAAGCCCAGGTTCCAATCCTTTAAGCAGCTGTGCTGATTTGTTCTGAGTCTTTGAACTCACTTGGATTGCTTCAGCTGCAGCGACCTACAAAGGTCCATAATATTCCCAAAATATACTTCCAGTCTCCCCAGGATATTGTATCATTATCCAATATTAACAATGACTGCTTAGCTCAAATTTCTTGGGATTCTGTGATGGTTATTTTTAGGTGTCAGCTTGACTGAGCTACAGGGTGCCCAGATAGCTGGTAAAACATTATTTCTGGATGTGGCTATGAGGCTTTTTCCAGAAGTGATTAGCATTTGAGTCAGTAGACTGAGCACAGGAGGTGGCCCTCACCCATGTGACTGGACATCATCTAATCCACTGAGGTCCCAGAACTAACACAAAGGTGAACAAAAGGCAAATTCTGTCATTCTTCTTGAGCTGGCTCATCCATCTTCTCCTGCCCTTAGACATTAAGCTCCTGGTTTTCAGGCCTTCAGACTCAGGGATTTATACCAGCATCTCCCACTCCCAGTTTTCAGGCCTTCAGTCCCAGACTGAGAGTTACACCATCAGCTTTTCTGGTTCTCAGGTTGTCTGGCTTGGACTGAATTACACAGCTAGCTTTCCTGGCTCTCCAGCCTGCAGATGGCATAGTGTGGGACTTCTTGGCCTCCACAATAACTTAAGCATAATAAATCTCCTCTCATAATCTGTATCTATATCTATCTACTTATCTACATATCCAGTTGGTCTGTTCTCTGTAGAACCCTAATATATCTCCTTTTTCTATTTGTGTAGAAGTATTAACTTCCATGATGCAATTGAAAGATCTCAGAGATAAGACTCAAGAAGTCATGGATTAAATCCTATTTTTGCTAATGTCTGATCCTAGCTAATTCCAAAAAGGAGGAGCAGAAGAGGGAGAGAGCTGATAATTACAATAATTATAACGATGATGGTAATCTAGCAAATGCTGAGTGATTGTCACATGCTCAACCATGTTCTAAGTGCTTTATATGCTTTACCTCATTTAATCTTTACAACATCCTGTCAATGCCTTGCATCCAAAACTACAAAGAACACAGCTGTAGTGAACAAAGTAGGACTTATTATTGACTCATTACAACAGGAGAGAACACAGGCCGTGGGGAGGTATGGGGCCTCTCAGTAAGAGAATGTTAGAAAGGATTTATAATAGGATTTGGGCTTGTGATAGGACATTTCAGGAAGGGTCCAAGAAGGGAGGGTTGGGCTCTGGATTGGATGCTTTTAGGAAGAGCAAAGGTAGTTCTCTAATGGATTAACTTGATCATTCTTACCTAGAAGGTGGGATGAACAGAAGAAGATTAAAGCTGTACGTGGTAAACACACAGCAGTCACTTACATCAGCCAGCACAGGGGTGCTTCGTCATTTGCTTGGACCATATCCTTCTTTTGTTTGTAGTTAGGCATGATTAGGAGGTGATCTCGCTTATATCTTAATCGTGGTCAGAGTGGCTTTGTCTGATGTTGATGTTTTCTGACATTGTTTATGTTAAACAGGAGGACACTAAGGGGCTGCGTTTTGCTTTACCTTATTAAATGGGAGGTGTTCTCTACGTATATGTTAAGACAAAGAAACTCAGGCTTAGGTAAGCTGAGAAATTTGCTAAAGTTTCTACAGCTAGAAAGAAACAAGAATTGAACATAGGTCTGACTCAAAGCCAAAAGCCAAGTAAGGATCACACTGAACCTCCTCTTCATGTAGTGATTTTTATCTTGTTTTATTTTCATTTTTGGATAAGTAATGCACGGAAAATGTACAAAATTCAAAATGTGAAAAGGGCACCTAGTGAAAAGCAAGTCTCCCTCCTATTCCCAACCTTCTTTCCAGGCCCCCTTCCCCTCCCAGGAGACCACACTGTCCCCATTTCATCCAGGGTCTCTCATTCATGCCAGAGCTTTGCCGTGTGGATGGAGCAAATCCATTTCAAAGGGTAGCACTGGGAGAAACAGTCACTGAGTTATGACTTACCAAATTATTTGTCCTTGTTCCTCTCTTCCAAAAACACTTTCACAAGATTTCAGTGACTCAACAAATATTGATTAAACACACACTATTTTCAGACGCTATGCTCAGCACTAGGGAAACAAACAATAAAACAAATAAGCTGCTTGCCCTTGAGGGGCTCACAGTCTAGCGGAAAGGATGACATGGATGAATCAGTCCAGTGAGCTGTAGGGGAGGAGGCAAAAGGAGCAGGCTGCCTTGCCAAGGATGGCAGAAGAAGACTGAAGGAGAAGGAAGCACCCCACCTGGATCCCAAAGGTGACAGGGATTTACTCAGTGGACAGAGGTGAGGAAAGAACTCCAGAGACAGAGAAGTCAGTATGAGAAATGACATGAGTGTGAAAGAACGTAGCACATGCTGGAGCCTGCCCACGCCTCTAAAAGGCTGGAGCACAGGGCGCCTGAGGCAGGAGGCAGGAGAAGTGAAGGGAAACGTAGCCAACGGTCCTGTCTCAAGGAGCCTTTTGCAGGAAGCTAAAGAGAATATTGTCAGAATTAAATAAGATAGACAATGAAGAAAAGATTCAAAGAGCTTAAACATTCAGCAAATGTGCTGAATTAGAAGGGTCACTAGTTCCCGCACCCTCAATTGTCATTCACCATTGTCCTTTTCTGAAAGTGCTGCTTCTAATCGTGGGTCACCACTTGTGGGAGCACCGACTGAGGACAAAGATCACAGAGGCCACTGAAAAGAAAGATGGTGACCACCTGTGCCCTTGATGCCTCAATTAGACACACTGGCACCCATGCCTGAGGGCACCATTAGCAAGTACCGTTTGGTACTCACAGGCATCCAGGTTCTATCAAAGGTGTGTCTAGGATAAATTGTTTGAGAAAGAAGGTCTAAGGTTCATGTAATCCTCTCCCTCCTCAAAGAATCCTGAGTGTGGCCTTTGTGACACTCTAGACTGCCAGACATTGTATTTCTGGACCACAGTAACAAAGGCACATGCAGAAATCTGTCAGTGCTATAAAGGATGCTGTTATCCACACAGCAGAAAGCTGGACACAAAAAAGCCTAAAGATAGATCCTTCCAGGACAAATTGTTATAAAAAAACAAAACAAAACAAAAAAACAACTCTGTAACCATCCGGGTTTTTCCCCTGATTTCCAGGAAGCTCCAAGCTAAATTTGACACTGTAAAGAGTACAGGCTTTGGGTCAGACAGTGCCACTTACTACCTATGTAGCTTAGGCAAGGTTTACATCTCTTTGAGGCTCAGTTTATTCATTCATGAAATGGAGATAATAATATAAACTGCCTATTACTATAGTTAAAATTACATCAGAATGTAAATGTACAGAATAGCGTAGTACCTGTCACAAGCAATCAATATATTTTATCAATAAAAAGCAGTTGGTTTGGTCTATTGATTTGATGTAGTTATTCCTTCATAAAATAGAAATTATACATGTCATTTTAGGCCTCAACACAGAGTAAATACTTATAAATAAATGTTCATTGTTTGCAATTAAATAATTTCCACTGCCAACAGTAGGCTTTCTTACTTTGGGATCTCCTCTGAGTCTTTCACACAAATATGAACAACTGCTATGTAGCTTTCAATTTAACAAATCTTTACTGATCGCGTCCAATGTGCCAAGTACTGTGTGACCTGCAGAGCTGACTTTAATAAAACAGGTCTCATCCCTGCCCAAGGAGCTTGTAGTCTGGAGGGAGAAATGAACATGCAGACACCTCCCTAAAGGCAGGTGGCATAGGTCCCATAGGCTCCTCTCAGAGCCCCATCTAAGACAGAATCCCAAACCAGACAAACTGAGGGAGGAGAGGTAAGGGTCTCCTTATCTGTGAGTGGAGCACATGGTTGGCCATAAACTGGGGTCTGAGGCCCAACAAGACCCTCTTACTGTCTGTTGTTGAAGCACCAATACTCCAATATTCTATTTTCCTTAGGAAAAATGGTGACAGTGCATTGAGTCTTTACACCCACCATTAGTTGCGCATCACAGTCATCATGTGCAAGCTAAGGGGAACCTGGACATCCCAACGCCAGCTTCTTCAGATGAGGGACTCAGGAAGGAAGAGCAATTTGGTGAAGGTCCTACAGCCAATCAGTCAGCAAGTTGGCCCTTCAATGTAGGTCTCCTAACTCCTGCAGCTCTTTCTTCCACACCATGGGAAGAGGATCATGGCCCCAGGAGTGTGATAAGCCAAGGCCAAGCCTTGTTTCTCAGAGAATCCCTGTTGCAGTGCACAGCATGCAGCAGGGATTTGGCCTCTGGGACCCAGGAGGGATGGTGCCATGCCTGGAGACAAGACCGCAGGAGAAGCAGCCCGTAGCTGCGGGCTGCAGAGGTGTGAAGTGGGAAGGTGAGCACTCTAAGGAAAGTCAGAACATTTTGCTGACTGCGTAATCAGGATCTGGTGGGAGCAGGGCCCCCCACAAGACAGCTTCCTCCTGTCAAAGTCTTATGCAGGGACCACTAATTACCCTCTGAAGGCCAGCCACACCATTTAAAGACCCATGCCATGCACAGTTTTAAGCAAAAGTGCCCTAACACAGAACCGCCAACAATAGAGCTATTGGATTTTTAAAATTCTATCGCAACTCTACCTGTTGGCACAGCAATAGGGGTCAGCAAACTACAGTCCACAGATTCAACCCGGTCCACCATGTTTTTGTAAATAAAGTTTTACTGCGACACAACTCTTGTCTATTCTTGTACATATTGTCCATGACTGCTTTAACACCACAACAGCAGAGTTCAATAGTTCTATTAGCAACCATATAGCCATGAAAAGTATAAAAGTGTTACTATCTGGCCCTTTAAGGAAAAGTTTGCCAACCCCTGGTATATTAACCAGTGTGATCCTAGAGTAGTGGAATTCTAATAACAAAAGACCTTTGCTGTTGTCTCAATTCTGTGTTTTCCCATGAATTCCAACAAAAGCATCATTTTAAGTTCCTAAAATTCACAACACTTGGGCTTGATGGGTTCCTTAGGTATTCAGCGGCTGGTGTTGGGCTGCCTGGCCTGCTTCCCTTTCCTGGAGCTTCCCCACTCTCTTCCCAAACCCCAACCTGTCCAGAAAGCTCTGACCTCCACCTGCAGGCCCAGCCCACTCATCACCACTTTCCTGTAGCCTCCTTGCTTCCCCTCACCTACCCCCGTCTTACTCCACACACACACTCCTGCAAGACAGAAGCAATTGTCCTTTTAGGTGTATCCTGAAAACACACAACATATCACTCTGTTACAGCACCTACCTTATTACACTGTTTGTGCCTTGACTTTTGCAATATTTATGTGTATCCTCCATCTATAATCGTCTTTTAAAAAGAGACTGTATCTTACTCATCATCCTCATGCCTAGAAGAAGTCCTGACATATAGAAAATTAGACTGAAGCCCATTTGGAAGGAAAGGCATCTTAGGTATCATCCCATCAATTCTTTCATTTTACAAGTGAGAACACTGAGGCCCAATGTCACAAGACTGGCCAGGGGCAGAGCCCTCTCGAGGGTCTCCCTCCACTAAGTACAGCCCTCATTCTAGTGCACCACACAGGAATGCAGAGATTCATGTGCATTAAAACAGCAGTCACTTACGAATGGTGGTCATTATTTTCAAGGTAGCAGCAATGGGAATCTTCTCCTAAAGTGATACATCCATCCCCTGTCCCAGAAACCAAAAGCCAGTCCTGGTCTCCTGACAGCAGTGACAGGAGACAGCATGCTGCAGCCACCAGAATGCCTATGCCCATGATGGACCAGTGGGCTGCAAAATTAAACTCCTCTTTTTAGAGGCCATTTGTGTGTTAAGGAAGAGAATAAATGAGCTAACCCCATGGCCAGTTAAAAAAAAATGCACCCAGACAGAACGTTATTTGACACTTTCAGGCCAATGGGGGAAAATGAGCTTTATAATTGAAATTGTAACGGAATAAGTTGGGCCTGGTGGCGGTGAGGACAGGATATTCTTGGAGGTCAGGTCATGAGAGGTGACATGCAAAAGTCATCAATAGGTTGGCAACTCAAACGCTTCTGTGAAAGAACAAGAGAAAGCATTCCGGATGCCATGTGGGGGTTTCTGGCGCACAGAAGTGGTCTGGACTCCAGAACATAGTGTGGGACTGGGCCACAGTGGAATTGTTTTGTAACTAATTACAAGGCATGACCGCCCTTTGTCATGTCTGATTTGTGCACACTCAGAACCAGGCCCCATCTCTCCTGTCCCTCCTAAATCCACATTAAGGAGGTACACATGCCTTGTTTTGACTCCTCATGGGTGCAAGGATATGAGCTGGAGTAATGTTTTCTCTCAGTTACATCTTTATTGAAAGCTCTCTCTGTGCCCGGCACTGGGCTGGGGACCTCTTGGTGAATGAGACAGATAGTTTCTGCCATCAGAGCACTCACAGTGCACAACCTTAACAGGCTCCTGTCAATCCTAGTGGAAGAATATCAGGACCAACTGGAGGCAGAGGTCATTTTGGATGAAGCCCCTCAAATTATTCCATACAGGGTCCAGCTGCGTAGAGTGGGAAGAGAACTTGCTTTAAGGGCCAAGAGGTATGGAAGTCAGCATCAGCCTCCCAGCTCGTAGACTTCAGACAGTTACTGAGGTTGCCATATCCTCACAGAGAAATGGGATAACAATAGCAACATGGGAGCTGGTGGAGAGGATGAAAGAAGCTACCATGTGTCCGTGTTTAGCAGGGAGCCTGGGTGGCACTGCTGTGACGAGAAGAGCAGCATGGGCAAGGGAAGACGATGAAGCATCCATCACCCTGACACGGCAGTCAGGGAGGCTTTGTGGGGCTGGAACTGAGGAGGCTCTGTCTTCTACCACTAGCACCTTGCAAGGGCCGGACACACAGTGGTTCTCATTCCTTTCTGTTTATTTCACATGAGCTTGTGTTTTAAGGAGAATATAAATTCTCCCCTTTCCCCTCTTTTGAAAGGCAACAGGTCCTCCCTTCATCATGCCTTTCTCCCCATCTTCCCATCTCCCACCACAGCCCAACCCCACTTCTCAGCATGGGTGGAAGTAGCTTGAACTCTCCTCTCTTAGCTAAAATAAGTGAGTGTGGGAGAGCATAGATTTCACAATCAGACTATCCTAGGTTTAAAGTCCCAGCTGTAGCACTTACCGTCCCATCCACATAACCTCCCCGCGCCACAGTTCTCTGACCTGCCAAATGGAATAACGATGATGCCACATTCTCAGAGGCCCACTGCAGGGACTGAACGCCCTGGTGCATGTGAAATGCTTTGCACCGTGTTTGGCTCATAGCAACACTCAATAAATGTTGCCCATGGACGCTGCAGCCTACAGTTGCTGTTGTCAGCTTTCTTTTTCATTGTGAAATGGATAGTTCCAAGTGGATGACCAGAATTTCCACATTGGCCCTAGACCCATGGAGAGAGGGCTGTGATGGCAGGAAGGGCTGAGTGGAATCCTTGGAACATACTTTCTCTACCTGAACATAAGCTGAGAGCAATACCCACCTCGAGCCCTGGGGAGCCACTAGCCTCATGGACCAGGCACCGGAAGAAGTGCAATGTATCCATGTGCACTTTTATCCATGTGCATTGGAAAAAGATCCAATGAATCTTTTTCATTGTGAAATGGATAGTTCCAGATGGATGACCAGAATTTCCACAGGGTGGTTGTGAGAAGCAGTAAAAGGCAAGGCCCCTCCTACAGTGCTTGGTACACAGTAGGCACTGAGTAAATGTTAGGCGCTCTCCTTCAAACCAGTACTGTATCATCCCCTGTATTTACTTTTACACTCGGTGGGAAGCACGGGATCAGTAGGGGCCTACAGATGACAGCGTCGGCACCAGACAGGCTTGCATCTGAGAGGAGGACATGGAGAGGGGAATGGGATTTAATGGATTCAGCAGGAACCCCTGCTGCCTCGCGGCTTTCCTCCTGTCATCGCCTGTGTAGTGACCTGCAGTGGTTTCTCAGACCCTGCAGGAGAGAAACCTCCCTCTGTTCTGCGCACTCACCTCGCAGCATGAAAATGGGGGTGACGCAGTGTAACATTTTAACCAACAGGGTGGGATTATCTGCTCTTTACTTGTTTGTGACTTGTTTGTGTGGGGAAGAATGCGTAATTGACCAGGCCTTGCACATAAACGCCTGGCCTCTCACCTTCATTCATACATATCTGCTTTAGCCTTCACTTGCTGGACTTTTCTTCTTCCAAATAATTAATATAACAGTCACCATAATATCCTTCATTTTTGAGTGCTTACTATTTTCCAAGCAGTCTATATCCACGCCATCGTTTAACTCTCACAAGAAGCCGATAATAAATATAACAACACGTCTTGGGAAAGATAGAAACTGAGACACAGAGAGGTTGAGTAACTTCACACAGCTACCAAGGAAGTGGAGGAGCCAAAACGTGAACCTAATCAGCCTGACTCCAGGCATCTTACCTACCAGGTTCTCTGCCTTCTTAATGGAGACACTGAGGCTTTGCCCTCAAACCCAGGGCTGCCCACGCCAAGCCCACCCTCTTTGCACACAGCTCTTGCTCTGCCTTGAGAATCTGTGCCTGGAAAGTCCAGCCAGGGTAGAAGCATCCAGCTACATCCCCCCATGGGCACATGGATACATTGCACTTCTTCCGGTGCCCGGTCCATGAGGCTAGTGGCTCCCCAGGGCTCGAGGTGGGTATTGCTTTCAGCTTATGTCCAGGTAGAAAAATATGTTCCAAGGATTCCACTCAGCCCTTCCTGCCATCATAGCCCTCTCTCCATGGGCCTAGGGCCAATGTGGAAATTCTGGTCATTGCTGCAAATGTCCATTTAAATAAAACATCCAGGAACTGAGGAAATAACCACAGGGTGGGTCCATGAGCCTTCCTACTGGACCACAGTTTTTTGGAGTTCCCAGGAATTAGCATCCATAAGGAGCCAGCACGAAGTAATCCCCAAGAGGTCTGGGCACTTCCACACATCTCTGCACCGTCACCCTAGTGGACAGACACAGGGCCCTTTCGGACAGCTTAGGGGAAGATATAGGATGTACTTGTGGCTCTGCTGGGAGAACCCTCCCCTTCCTCCAGAGGACCCAACCTCCCCTTCAGTCAAGGGCCTGTGAACCAACATAGGTCTGAAAAGTGGGAGAAAAGCAGTAACTCTGCATTTTGGTGACTCAAGTCAGGTTTCTGGACAACAGAGCTAGAGATTTCCTGCTATGTAGGTCAAGCAATATTTCAGTAAGCTGCCTGTCTATTGCTTTCCTAGGGACAACATCACTGCTAAAGATAACTGCAGGCCAAAACATTCGGGTTCCCAGCTTGTTCCTGCTGCCCGTTATGATAAATGTGTTCAACTGGGCTCTGTAGTTCAGCCTCGCCACATGTCTCATGTCACCCTGGGATCCCATCCCCCCTGCACTGAATTCGGGGAATTTTTCCAAGTGGCATGTTTCTCTGTCATCCCAGTCTCCAGGGGCAGCCACCACGGAGATTTCTAAGGCAACTGATGCATTTCCCAAGGTCTTCATGCAGGGATTGTCCACTGGGCCCCTTCAGGAGCTGTAGGGGAAGGTGGGAGGTGTTGCCAAGAGCTCATAATAAGCCCACTTCAACATCCCAGCCTCTCTAAGCTTTTGGATTGTTTCCCTGCCTCCTCCCAGGACAGTGCAGGCATCCCAACCTCATTTAAATATGCAACACTCTGTACAGGTTTTGGCTTTATTCAATGAATCAAGCAAACTATAAGATCCACTTCCATGTGTGCAAGCTAACACATCAAACCTAAAATCTCTAATAAGTGTATTCATATCAATAAATTCCTCCCAATCTATCATTAAATGTCATCCTCCTCTGTCTAAGATCTTTAGAAGCCATGTCTGTATATTCCTAGGTTTCTACTGGTATAAATTAGCCAAGTTGTGCAGTTACTTTGGAAGACAAGCCATGTCCTGCTTGGTCAGACTTCGTGGCTGTTCCCCTTATGCTGAACGCTGACTTCAGTTACAGGTATATGTATTAGTTTTCTATT
The DNA here is from genome assembly GCF_000951035.1 of Colobus angolensis palliatus. Taxonomy (NCBI): domain Eukaryota; kingdom Metazoa; phylum Chordata; class Mammalia; order Primates; family Cercopithecidae; genus Colobus; species Colobus angolensis. The sequence continues at coordinate 4,386,907 of NW_012115155.1, read as the reverse complement.
GCTACCATAACACATTAGCACACACTTGGTAGCTTAAACCCACACATATTTATTACCTTAAAGTTCAGTGAGTCAGGAATTCAACACGGTTCTCCCTGAGCTAAAACCAAGGTGTCAGCAGGGCTGCTTTCCTTTCTGGGGGCTGTAGGGGAGAAACTTTCCTTGCCATTTACAGCTTCTGGAAGCTGTCTGCAATCCTTGACTGGGGCCGCTCCCTCAAAGCCAGCAGTGTGCACCTCTCTGATCACTCTTCCATAGTCACATCTCTCTCTGACCCTCTTCTACCATTTTTTTCCCTCTTTTAAGGACCCTTGTGATTACGTTCAGCCCATTCAGAAGATCCAAGATCATCGCTCCATCTCAAGGTCCTTATCATGATCGCATTTGCAAAGTTGTCACCACGCCAAGTAACATATTCATAAATTACAGAATTTAAGATGTAGATATCTTCAGGGGCGTTAGTCTGCCTACTACGGCGTAGACTACCTCTGAGGCAGTAAGTGGACATTGTTGTACTACTCGAAGGGAATGAAATTTCCCCCTGGGATGGTAACTGGCTCAGAAGAGATTCTTCCAGGTCTTCATGCATGGGAAAGCTAATCTTAGGCCAGTAAGGGAGGTACGGGGACGCAGAGGTCTAAAATTCTCAGCTTTGTCTGAGTCCAGTCTTCCAGCAAGATTGATTCTGCAAAAATGAGAAAGTCAATATTATTTTAAGGCTGCCATAACAGCGCTCCAGTTTTCTGGCCCTAATATGAACAGGGAGTTCAGAGTCCTGAACTTGTTTTCTTTCTATGCGTGCACCAGTGCACTTAGAAGTAGCCTTCTCCAACCAGTCCTTGCAAAGTAGTCAAGGGCAGCAGCCATGTGACCCCCAACACATAGGGCACTGGCTTCACAGGCACTTCATCAGATCAGCACAAATGATAATTCAAGGCAGTTTTCTTGCCACTGCATGTCAGGAGGTGCTAGTATCCCACTGCAATGGGCCAAGAGCTCAGCACTGCATTTAAGGGTGAGGTTACCACCAAACCAATTCCAAAATCTTCTATATGAAAATCCATTTCATGGGACCACTCTGCATTGTGTTTGTTTGTTTGGGGTTCTTTTTTGTTGTTGTTGTTGTTGTTGTTGTTTTTTGACAGTTTTACCTTGTTGCCCAGGCTGGAGTGCACTGGCGTGATCTTGGCTCACTGCAACCTCCACCTCCCAGGTTCAAGTAATTCTGCCGCCTCAGCCTCCCAAGTGACTGGGATTACAGGCATGCGCCACCACGCCTGGCTAACTTTGTGTTTTTAGTAGAGATGGGGTTTCTCCATGTTGGTCAGGCTGGTCTTGAACTCCTGACCTCAGGTGATCCACCCACCTTGGCCTCCCAAAGTGCTGGGATTAGAGTCATGAGCCACCGCGCTCAGCTGAGATCACTCTTGATAACACATCCTATAGTCAGTCAGGGTCAAGTCAGAAAAACAGAAGTCACAACATGGATTTCAACAGAGAGAATTTAATATAGTGTAAATAATTGCTTATAAGAGCATTGAGAACTGAAAGTGTGAAAAGGGATGCTGGGGTCCCCAAGACTCCCCCACCCCAAGTTTGATGATTCACCAGGAGAACTCACAGGATGCAAAGCACAATCAGCAAAGGGAAAAGGTGCAGGGGGCAAAGGTTGGGGGAACCAGGCACAAGCTTCCAGAGTCCTCTTCCGGTGAAGTCACACAGGACACAATACCTCTAACACCAAGTTGTGACAACAGTGGACAACGTCTTTTACAGGAAAAGCTTGTTAAGAGACTCAGCACCCAGGATTGCTACTGGGGGCTAGTCACTCTCTGTCTAGCACATACCAAAATTCCAGACTCCAGGAGGAAGGCAGGTGTTCAGCATAAACCATATGGTTTGTACAAACAGCTTAGGCTCTCTTCTCAGTTTTAGGAATCATGGAGACTCTCCCGAAATCCAAGTTCCCACATGCCAGCCAAGAGCCAACGTTGCAAACAGGTCTTTCTAAGAATAGCAGTGGGGCCTGCTGTATTAACTCATTTCCGCACAAAAAGGAATCCGGAGTTAGCATAGAACCAGTCACTGCAGAAAGCAGCAATCATCCCTAGAGCGGGAGAGAGAAAAGACAAAGGTTGGAGTATCAGAACCTAGAAGTACGCCGGACAAGTCTCCACCAGGCAGAGACTCATCCCTGTTAGAGCAGGGAGCTGTCCAGCTTCTGCCGGTACCATAGAGGGAGCGGGTGAGGCTGTTTCCGGGCATGCAGGGACAAAGGTGGAAGCTGGAAGCACCGCACTGACCAGTGAAGGAGCATCACTGGGGTGGTGCTCGCAGGAACAAAAGGCAAAGAGGAAAGAGCAAGGCCTGTCCTCTCCTGCCCTCCTGTCTCCCCGTATTACCCCTTAGTGTGGAGCCTAACTGGAAGCAGCTGGCAATGCAGAAATACAGTCCGTAGAAATCCTGCCATAGGACCACAGCGCCAAGAGGATTTGGCTTTGAAAGATGGCAGCTTATGGATTGGCACACTCATTATACGCCAGGTCTTCCGACAAGAGCTTTCATATTTCATCTCAGTTAATTGAGTCTTTACAACACACCAGAGGCAGGTCTTCCTATCCCCATTTTGAACGAAGAAAATAGAGGCTCCGAGGGGTTAAGTAACTTCTCCAGTGTCGCCCAGCTGGTAAGTAGCAGGCCTGAATCCCGAAGCCCTCATTTTCTCTACCGTATCACCTGGATTCCAAACTCTGACTGCACTGGGAAGTCATCTGGGAGAACATTTGCCAGAAAAGACACATCAGAGCAGGAAAGGAGGAAAACTCACCCTAAAGGAATGAGATGGTTGCTAGCCTTAAAGTCTAGGCCACACACCTGGACCCTGTGTGTGTCAGCAGACACCATCCCCATCCATAGCCATCACGTGTCTGCCTCCCTGCCCTGACCAGCCTGCTGCAGACCCCGCCCACACCAGGCTATTCTACTGTGGCTGCCACCAAGAATCCCAAGTCCTTCAAACAGAAGCAAGCTGCTGCCCAGGGCTGGGTTCATGGATGTGCCTCTCCTGGGTGATGGCAAGGGATGCAAACCAAATAGAAGAAAAGTCCAAATCACTATGTCCTGGGAAGATTCCTCAGAGTCTTTGTAAAATGTTCAGGAAGCATTTTCAATGTTCTTCCATCACAGAAGATAGGCTGAGTATTCCTATGAGAAGAGGAGAGTGGGGCTCAAAGCCCTCTGGCCCATGCGGGAGCAGAATATGACCTGTCCTTAAGAAGGATGCCCACTGAGTTGGCTGTAAAGCTGTGACCACTATGCACAAGCACACGAAAGGCCAGCGATGCTGCAGAGACAGAGTGTCTGCAAAACAGCCGCCCTGGGTAACAGACGCTGAAAGCATCAGCAGAGATCTGTTATTCTTACAAGCAGCAACAGGGCTCCCAACAGGCCTAGAACAACAAAATTAATGGATTGGAAAGCAAGAATCTAATGTACGAGCTCTCAAAATTCCCCAGACTAGCTGACTCACTGTGCACATCCAGTAAGTCACAGTTCTTGGGTTTGAGGTGGCTGGGACTCCACCCGGGCTGGAGGAGGAGGTGGGGACAGGGGAGGGGGCAACACAGACAGCAGATGAACCAGCACTAGCTCTTCCAATGAAGCAAAACACCGTTTCCACGCAAAGCTTCTTTGAACTTCAGCAAAACAAATAGTATTTACATGAACAGCCTCCAAAACATAAATTCCATAATGAGAGAGCAAAGAAGTCTACCCAGTTCACCCGCTTGACGGTTAAATCATTTTTTATTGAATTCAAGTTTCATGGCCCATTAAAGGTCTGGAAGGAGAATTCTCAGGGAAGCTTTTGGACTAATGAGTGTTTTGCAAATTGTTTTTCTAATGGATTCGTTGTTCTTTTTTTCTGAGCATTCTAAGAACCTTTGGCTTGCATGATTTCGCCCTGCACTGGAAAAACAACAGCAACTATTTTAATTGTGCCTAATTTATTTCCATTATTAAGAGATGTTGGTGTTTTGTATCTTCCTAATACGTTTTTGACACTGATATGAATCTGCTGTCATCAATCAAAATACCACAACCTCCTCCGCTTGTCTTTCTGCATTCACCAGATACCCTCTGACGAGTGTTCTCTCACCTCCTCTGCAAAGATGTGGGCCTGCCCTCGGGGACCCAGACACCCGAAGAAAACAGAACCTGCAGATAGTCCTATGCCATGCACTAACTGCCTTCAGCTTCTTCCGTCTGCTCTCGCTCCTAATGCCAGGGCAGACGAGAACAAAGAGGAACAGCACAGCATCCCCCAGAAGTCCTCTTCCCTGCCAGGCAAGGCTGATGCCCCCACTCCAGACCATCCCCACTTCGGGGGAGGTGGTGAGTCTGACAAGCAAGGATCTTCCCTGGAACTTTTCCCCTAGAGCTACCAGGAGGGTCTTTGTTCTTCTGTGTGGTCAGCAAGCTGGTAAGGTGTGGCTGGCAGATACTGTGCTTCCCTGGTGATGGGAGCCTGCACAGCAAGTGAGAGAGACACATGTAAATTTTACTGCAAGACTTTTCAGTCTTAGGAGTCAATAAATTGTCTGAACTGCTCATTGGCCTGCGGTGGGTTTGTCACTTCCAGGGAAGGAGCCCGTGGTGTCTGCAGCTGGAAATCAATCCATCAGCAACTATTCATTGAGTGCTTTCCAGGGGCCGAGCCCTGCTCTAGGTCCTGGGAATATAGCCAGGGTCAAAACAGACACACTGGAGTCTACACCAGCTACGTCCTCAGGTGCAGAGACAGACAAATTAACAAATATACACAATGGCAAGTGACACTGAGTGCCTTGGGAAAAACAAAATGACATATGGGATAGAGAGCAGGGCCAGGGGAGCCACAAGACTTCCCTGCTTCAAAATTCCCTCAGTGTTGTAGAAAGACGTGGACTTCCGGAGAAAATGCAGCATGGGGTTGGTTGAAAATGCAATGTGGGGTAGGAAAAAGAAATGGTGAGGGTGGGTGGGAGCCAGTACAAGGCATGACAGCCACGTTAAATCAGTAATTTGGATTTTGTCTTCCAGGCAAGGGTGGCCATTGGATTGGCACGATGAGCAGTGTGGGTTAGGAAGATCACGGTGGCCCCTGCGGGGAAGAGTGGTAGACCAATCGGGGAAGGGAGCAACCCAAGGGGCAGCCCTGTCATCGTCATTCACGTTAGAGCAGCGTGCATGCTGCATGCCAGGGGAGACTCCTGGGCTGATTTGGACACCCAGTGAGGTTTCATCAAAAGGACTTGGTGGGCGACTGAGTGTGGAGTGGGGAGAGAGAGCAGGCAGGGAGGTAACTTGGGTTTCCTGTTGCATGACAGGTTGATGAGAGGGGGATTTTCCCATAGAAATCACAGTATGAAAAGAGGTTTCTGGGGGGCACAACAGATTCAGATTTGATATTATTTTATTTTATTTTATTATTATTATTTTTTTTTTAAGATGGAGTCTTGCTCTGTTGCTCAGGCTGGAGTGCAGTGGCCGGATCTCAGCTCACTGCAAGCTCCGCCTCCTGGGTTCACGCCATTCTCCTGCCTCAGCCTTCCGAGTAGCTGGGACTACAGGCGCCCGCCACCTCGCCCAGCTAGTTTTTTGTATTTTTTAGTAGAGACGGGGTTTCACTGTGTTAGCCAGGATGGTCTTGATCTCCTGACCTTGTGATCCGCCCGTCTCGGCCTCCCAAAGTGCTGGGATTACAGGCTTGAGCCACCGCGCCCGGCCAGTTTTGATATTATTTAATTAAAAATTAAGGGAATGTCCCAAAGCAGACACTCAGTATGCGGTTATATATTCCCAATGCTTGATTCATGAGTGAAAGAACGATCTTCAGAGTCTGTGACCCTAATAAAACCACCCAGTGCCCAAACCCCCAATAAAAGGCATGAAGAGGACTCCACCTGGCTCTCTGTGGGATGCAAAACCACCCCCCTTCTTTCCACCCAACACTCACAGCACTGCCACCACCATCTGACTTCCACTCACCAGTGCCCACCCCATCACACCCGCCCTGTGGAACCTGAGTGCCCCAACCCCACTACAATGCTAGACTTCTCCCCCAGACTCATCCCCTGCAGCTCTTTATATCCCTAAGCCAAGTCCACCTCCCACCTCCACACTTCCCATCACATTCTCAAACCTCCAGCCAGGATTCAGCAAAATCCTGCATATTCTCCAACTGTTTCTGAATGTTTCTTTCTCTTTTTGGACCTAGTCTCCCATGGTGGTGGGACTTACAGTTCATTGATCGATTATCTGGTCACTGTCTCATCTCAGCCACCTCCTGTCCTCTCACCCTCACTTCCACGTGTTTCTCACCATTGCTTCCATGTGTACACCGTATCCTCAGAGTCCTTGCTCTGGTTTCCCTTCATTGTTTTTGCCTGGAAAAACCTGACCCTAGTTCAGTTCTTTGGTCTACATCGCCTACCAGGTCTCCAATCCTGGTAGTTGGGGACTGTGGCTGGACAGAAACACAGCTGCTGGTCTCACTTTAACTGTTGCTCCAGCCTAAAGAGGCTACTACATGCCCCATCCTTTCACTCTCCCACTCCTTCTCACGTTTCTTCTCCTCTACTGCCTCTCATCCCACTGGAAGGTAGAAGCCATTGAGAAACTGTCACAAGCTCCCCTGCTGCCTCCTTCTGCATCCTGCACCCTTCCTGCCTCCTGCTCCAGAGGCTCTGGGCCCCTGCTATGGTCGGTCTCTGGTCCTCTGAGGTTGCACCCACTCACAGCCCCTCACACCCACCCAACGGCATTGTTCTCTCCCATCACTCCATCTTCATCAGTTGCTCTACTCCCTAGTGGGTCACGTCTGTTTCCATTGGTGTACAAACATGATGCTGTTTCCCCATCTTAAGAAAACAAATGAACAAAAATTCCTTTTGGCTCCGTATCTGCCTCTAGCTACTTTGAATTATTCTTCTCCCCTTTTCAGCAAAACTCAGAGAGAGCTATTGGAACTCTTCCCCATTTCCCCCCGTGCTCCTCTGTTGAGCACACTCCAGGTCAGCTTCCGCCCAGTGCTCCATCAAAACTGCTCTTGTCAAGAGAACTGGCAACCTCCAGGCTGTTGAACCCAGTGATCAATTGGAGCCCCTTATCTGCACCTGACCTTCCAGCCTTATTTGAAGCCATTTCTCCCTCCTTCTTAAAATGCTTTCTTTGCCTGCTTCCAGGAAAGTGCTCTCTCGGTTCTCCTCCACCCTTCCTGTCTGTCCTCCCCAGCTCCCAGAGCTGTCCTCAGACTTCTCTTTTCTATCTATACCCACTCCCAAAGTGGTCACCTTAAACACCATTTATAATGCTATTACCTCTCAAATGTAGATAATACCAGCTTGACCTCTCCATTGAACTACAAATTTGTATACCTAACTGGCCACTGGACATCTCCATCTGAGTGACTAACGGGTATTCAATCAAAAACTCAACGTTCACTACCTCCCTCACTGGTTTCCCCGGCAGATTTCCCCGTCTTAGTAAATAACATTTCCATCATACCAGTTGCTGCTGCCAAAAACACCACAGTCCTCCCATACCATTCACTTTCTCTAATATCCCATACCTAATCTACTAGCAATATCTGTTGGACCTACCTTCAAAATCATCCAGAAGCCACTCACCATCTCCCCACCTGCTATCCTAGCCCAAGCACATATTATCTGTAGTGTGTTGATGCAGGAACCTGCTAACTCAGCTTCTCAGTTCTCTTTTGTGCCCCGAGGTCTGCTTACCACAACCGCCAGAATGATGATGCCACTCAGTTCTTCCCATAGCCATCCTGACAAGAGCCAGTTCTTGACAGTGGCCCACAGGGCTGTGCACTAACTCTGATCATCTTTCCTGTAATGCTCCTGGTCACACCCTCTAGTTCAACCAGATTGATCTTGTTCTTCCACAAACAACTCAAACACAATCCTGTCTTCTGGCCATTTCATTTGCTGCTCCTCCAGCTCAGGAAGCTCCTCCCCAGATATCTGCATATATATATGCAGAGATGCAGCACCTACTCAGATCCCCACTGCCACCCCACCCTGCCCCTTGAAGAAGGTGGATCTGTAAGTGAGAGAGCTCAGGCCTGCTCTTGCCCTCAGCCTCTCTCACTAGAACAGCAGAAACTCCCAGAGGACCTGCTTCCTCCTAACTTTCAGCACATAGCTTGTTCTCCTTTCAGGTTAAGTTGTTCCTGCTATAAAAATGATGAACTAATTGGGTGTAGGCAGTACGAAACACAAGGGGCCGTGAGCATGGACAGCTGAAAGTGGTTTCTCAAATTATTTCCATTAATGTTAAGAATAAATTCCCGGGATGCTAAGTCTTTGGTGCACGGGAGTCGTCTTAGAAATTAGAAGCTATATTAACCACTTCTGCACATTCTTCTGCCACCACAGAGCCACGCCACCCATGAGAGGGCCCTTCATCCCGAGGCTCACCCTGGGAAGCCCACGGCACCAGCGGCAAGCGCTTAATTACAGACACTTTCAAAGCTGGGGCTGCCACCCCTCTCAAGTCTCCGTCAAAGCAATGAGGACAGAGAGGGCCCGGTGAGCTAATGAGGAACCTGCCACCTGCCTCTCTGGAATCCCCTCAGGTGGGCATTATGCTTTTTGTGAAAAGGAGAGCAGCTCAGCCCAGAACTGGTCCCTCTCGGATCAACTTCATTTCAACACATAGCCACTCATGCAGTAGGCAAGATTAGGAAATAATGGTGATTGTCTATTAATTGGCCTTTGTGGTAAGTTAGCGGTGGCGAGCTGCTGGTGAGCCTGCTAGAAGAAAATTACACTTATTTTTACTGAAGGGTAAAATAGCCCTTTTCATCCTTTTTCAGTAGAAAAGGAAATGAGAAAGATTTCAAATTAGTCCGTGGAAATAAAGGAAGTAAGGGGTGGCAGGAGGGAGGGTAAATGTTTTGCATCTGGTTTCAATGCATTCCTATATTAGACCTCTTCTAATTATGAATTATTATTTCAGTTATTATTGGAAAAATGGTTGTCAATTGCTAAATTACCATGTTTCACTCATTCCACTAAGAAGAAATTATTTGAGCCAGCAATGCTCAAGCTAATTTTGCCTTTGAATTTCCTGCAGTATTGCTAAGCGGAAAGGTCCACCACTAGGCTGAAATAAAGTTTGGTCTCCCTTCCTAGAAAACAACATATTCCTCCCAGGGCCCTGCAGCTGTGGATATGAAGTCATCAGTGAACTGTTAGCAAAGACAGAGTCTTACTGACAGTGAAGAGATGACTTCACTGCAGATGTCAAGCAGAGCCCTGACCTCTTTGGTTTTAAGGCAGTAAGTCCTTCCTCTGCCTTCTAAGGCAAGGCCACTTAGACAAAACACATGGGCCCTGGATACTTTCTCCAGCCCCCAAAACCCCACCTTGCTTCCTCCCAAGTTTCCATTGGATTTTTTTTTCTTTTTTTTTTTTTTTTTGGTGAGGGGGAGAATCTCCCTCTGTCGCCCAGGCTGGAGTGCAGTGGCGCTATCTGGGCTCACTGCAAGCTCCGCCTCCTGGGTTCATGCCATTCTCCTGCCTCAGCCTCCCGAGTACCTGGGACTACAGGCGCCCGCCACCATGCCTGCCTAATTTTTTCTATTTTTTGTAGAGACGGGGTTTCACCACGTTAGCCAGGATGGTCTCGATCTTCTGGCCTCGTGATCCACCCACCTCCACCTGCCAAAGTGCTGGGATTACAGGCCTGAGCCACCGCACCTGGCCTTCATTGTATTCCATTTGTGAGACCTGAGAGGAAACGTCTTGCAGCTCTGACCAGGATCTTGAGTGAGAAGGAAAGCAGGCGTTTACTTCCTGGGAAGTCTGTGCTCCTAGAAGAGTGAAATGTTCTCTGGTCCAAAGGGAAGGAGAGCGTTTAAAGAGCAATGAAGAGGCAAGAGCTCTCCTCCAGGGTCAGGCAAACCAGGGTTCAATCCTGCCTCCCCGCCTCCTCCCAGTGTGAGCCCTACCGCAAGGTACTCAGCCTCTTAAAGCCTCAGTCTCCTCCCAGATCCTATGAAGTACAAGGACCTACTGCACATATTTGTTCTGAACCTTCAGGCCACTATATATGTAGGGCCTTTTGGTAGATAAAGCAACGGAAGTCCAGAGAGGGAAATAAATGGCCAGTGCACACACAGCAAGTGACTGGTCTAGCTGGAATCAGAGACGCCCTCAAGACTGAGTCTTTCCATTGTACCCCTTCTTCTGGCAACTCAGATTGCAAAGTTCAGCCACAGTAACTCATGGAAAAAATGGATGTAGATTACTTCATTAATCATTTCTTATATTGATTACACACTGAAATAATATTTTGGATACATTTGTTTAAATAAAGTAGCATTACTAAATTTAATTTCACCTCTCTTTTTCTTTTTTTTTTAACATGACTACTAGAAAGCTTTAATTTTCTGATGTAGGTGGCAGCATAGTTCTAGTGCATGGTGCAGAACTAATCTCTTCAGTTGTCCCGACAATGTCTTTCTGCAGTTACATAGTTCAACAGGCACGAGTAGTTTTTCCTACTCATCTCTGGCTAATAACCATTGTTCTGGGCCTTTCGTTCAAGAAAAAATGCCCCTGTAGTGACAGAAAGGAGACGGTACTGTACATGATGCTGTCTGGCCATAGCTGACGCCCTCTTAGCCCCCACATTCTGGGTCCCTCACAGGGAAATTGTGATTTCAGAGAAGCCCCCAAAGGTAGGTACCTGTTTCTTTGTATAATCAACTTCACCACCCTCTACTAACAACATTATCAGAACCACCTTATTACAGATATTTCATCCAACAGTATTTATCGATATATGCTGGGCACTATTCTGGGCCCTAGGTGTTCAAAAATGAATGAGATTGTTGAGGTTCCTGCCCCATGGAGTTTACATTCTGGGAAAGAGTGGATCCAGTTAAGGTGTATTTAGTTGCAGGAAACAGAAAATCCCAACTCCAGTAGTCTTAAACAGCAAGCAAGTGTGTGTCTTCACATACCAAGAAGTCCGGAAGGACAGTGACTCCAGCTGTGGGTTCCGGGAGTCTGGCTCTGCTTCGCTGAACTTTTCTTGGTCCTGCCCTATTCCATACAAAAGCCTCATTCTCAGGCTGCTTAGCGGGATGCTCACTTTGCTACACACACCACCTCCACTCCCTCATCCCCAGCTCTCAGTCTAACCTTCTGAGATCTGACTCTGAGCCCTACTCCTTGGTCGCAGCTCTCCAGGACCAAATTCTAATGGCTTTACTTGACTTACACTCCACAAAACCTCCTTCCTGGCTCCATAGCAACCAAGAGCAGGGTTAGGGTTAGGGTTAGAATCAGGGTTAGGGTTAGAGTCAGAGGTAAGGTTACTAAGGAACCCTGCCTCTCTTCTCCCTTCTGTTCTGCTCCCTCTCCTCTCTGCCTCTTCTTCCTCCTCTATCTTTACATATTTTGCCTGAAGAGCTCATTCTTTCCTCCATCATCTGCTAGGATGACAACCCCCAGAGCTGGGCCATCAGCCATCCCTGTGACTCCTGGCTCCAGATCCACTTTCTCAGCTGCCTGCTGAGCATCTTCCCTGCTATAGGCCCATCATCCTCATCCATTTTGCCATACAGACACTGTCTTAAAGTCCTTTTGTGATCTCTAGAGAGGATAGCATTCAAATATTTATAGGTAACAGGAATATTGACAAGAGGGTAAAATTTCATCCACACATTGGCTCAGCAACTGCTGACCATATCAGTGCTGAGTGCCAGGTATTATTAAAATGTATCTCACTAAGTAAGATAAAGTAAATGAGCCAGAAGGATTCAAGGCTCTGTTCTCATAATGTGTAGAGTAAATACGCCAATATGTCAATACGTACAAGTCCCACCGCCTCTGTGGCAGCCAGGGAGAGCACTCCTAGCTTCTGGCCACAGCACCTGGACAAAGGCTTCAGGAGACAGAGCTCAGGTGTGGGGTGAGAGCACTGCCTGTCCAAAGTCGCAACACCTAGGCTTCCCTCTTTACAGAATCAGGCAGAGCGAACAGCTAACCCTGATTAGCTGTTAAGGACCCAGCTAACAGCCAAGCCGTGGTCCCCCATATGACATTCTTCATCCTGTGGGGAACTCAGGGCCCAAGAAGACCCTGCTGAGTGCCCAGGGGCAGTGGTAAGGGCACTAAGTGACTCGTGCCTTGCCCCCTTCTTCGGCTGCTTTGCTGGAGTCAACAGGCTGCTGCGTTCTTCAGCATCCTGTGCCAAGGGCTTCATACGACTGCGTCGTGAGCTAAGGAGGACTGAAACAACCTGTCCTGTCACCTCACCCCTTGATAGCGACAAATGACTAAGAGAGCTTTCGAGAATTCTTGGCTAAAACTGAGCTCCATATCTTCCCCTTAAACCACCTCCCTTCTCTTAACTTTCCCATTCTTCCAATGCAGCACCGCTTCTCCCTCAGGTTCAAAATCTCCCCTTCCTGCTGACAGCACAGGCTGCTTTGAGGTTGCTCACCTCCACTCACTACCTCCTCTCCCATCACTTTTTGTGTGATTATGGCAAGAGCTGCCTACTTGGAACCCCAGTTCCAATCGCAACACCCCTCTTACTTCAAAGTCTTATGCTTCCCCTGTCTAATGAAATCAGAGCTTCTCACACATCAGAGAAGACGACTTTTAGAACCTCATTCCCAAGAAGACACCCTGTGTTCAGGGGCTCTGTGTCCAGACTGACCAACAAGCCCAATGAGGAAGGAGGGTCTGGGCAGAGGGAGGTTGAATGTAATAATAAAGCTACAGCAAACTGGCACCAACTGCATGCCAAGCCTCCTTATACACATTTTCTTTTCTTTTCTTTTCTTTTCTTTTCTTTTTAAAGTAGAGTGTTGCTCGTTGCCCATGCTGGAGTGCAGTGGCGCAATCTCAGCTCACTGCAACCTCCACCTCCCCGCAACCTCCACCTCCCCGGTTCAAGCAATTCTTTCTGCCTCAGCCTCCCAAGTAACTGGGATTAGAGGCACCCACTACCACGCCTGGCTGATTTTTGTATTTTTTTTAGTAGAGACGAAGTTTTGCCATGCTGGCCAGGTGTGTCTTGAGCTCCTGACCTCCGGTGATCCGCCTGCTTCGGCCTCCCAAAGTGCTGGGATTACCGGCGTGAGCCACCGCGCCCGGTCTTACACACATTTTCTTATTAATTCTGGCATCAAAGCTAAAAATAGGCATTCTGACTCCATTTTATGAAAGGGAAAACTGAGGGTTAGAGAGGAGAAATGATTTTTGCAGAGTCACAGAGCTGGCACGTGGCTGAGCCTCATTCTGCCCCTGCTGTCTGAGTCCATGCCGGGGCCTTGCTGCTCTTGTCTCCTCCTTCTGTCCCCGAGGACAGCACGCAGAGGAAGGGGCGTGGCTCTGCTCACCACCGTCTGCTCTGTGCCTAGAACAGGGCCCGCCACATCGTGGGTGCCCCCTTAACATGGGTGGCATGAAGAAATGTTAGAAAACAAGCGACATTCCCAGGACAGTGGCTATTTGTAGCAAAGTGAACAGAAATGCAGACTGGGCCAGATTGCAAAGGGCTTTACATGTCTCGGTGAAAAAAAAAATTAATAATAAACTGATTTCTATAGACAAAGGGAAGTCACTGCAGCTTTTAAATTGATGAACCCTCTTTTCAACAGCTGCACCCTGAATCTGCTATCAAGAATCCTACAAGAAAAACTAACATGAAAGGGAGTCCCTTCTAGCAGCTTCCTTGCTTATTAAAATTCTCTGTGAATGATCTGTCTCAAACAAGACATGAAATTACCGATTTTTGCTCTATCTTCTCTGATTTGCACAGAGCTGCCCTTTTGGAGATCCACAAATGTGCAATTGTCGTGCTGCCATTAAGTCTTCCAAAATATTGATTTCAAATGTGAATTCCCATCCTCACCAATTATCTTTAAAAGGAGAAGTATGTCAGGGAAACAATATTGTATTTCCCCACCCTTTGCTCTGTGTCCAGAGCATTTGTAAACGTGATATGAAGTTTAGAAAACAGTTGGTGTTTCAACCCAAACTTTAGAGCTGGGGGAACTGAGACCTAATATAAAGATATGGTGTCCAAGGAACAGGACCCGCAGGGCTGGGCATTTGCAATCATGTTCAGTAGAATCTGTTGCTGTTCTGTCTCCCTCCTCCGGAATCCGGCCAAGTCAGTCCCAGAACTTTTGCTGAAGCTACTGGAAAAGAAGTGCCCCCTCCTCATTAGCATAATCTGGAGCTGACAGCAGCTGTCCATCACCCCAGGGGAGTCAGCCTGAGAATAAAACCTCCCGTGGAGGAAACGGAGACCATCAACACAACAGACAGCTTCCCGATGACATACCTACCCTGTGCCTGAAGCCAGATTCACTTCCTGAATTTCCCAGCTTTCTAAGTCCGTACTGGCCCCAAGAACAACCACAACAATCGCGTCCACTTTTTTTAAGCTGGTTTGATCAGATTTCAGTGACTTGTAACTAAAGAGTCCTCTTTACAGACACAAAGAAATATTCCGAATGGTGCCTCCTAAGTGCAGAAAAGGCGGTATGTGTGAGAAATGGATTTAGCACAGAGAAAAGACTAACTAACATGTGAGATGAGAAGTGCGGACAACGGGAAGAAGCAGAGCTCTGCAAGATCATGACTCGAGATGTTAAAGGCAGGGAGGCAAACCAGGCAGGGGGCCTGCCAACATGAGGAACGTGAAGCTTGGGCTTCCAGGGGCCCACAGCAGGAGGCAGCCTCACCACCACCATCTGGGACCGGGGCTGTGTGACCAGAGTGTGGCTTCCTCAAGGGGCCAAGTGAGCACTGAAGGGTTTGAATCCCAAGGAGTCACAATCCACCCGGAGTTTCCAGATATCATTACGTGGTCAATGGATGGGGACAGCAGGACCAGAGCCAGGGTGTGGCTTCTTCAAGAAGCAAACGGAATCTGCTTGCTGTTTCCAGATACCGCTCGGCTATCACCGCCTGTGGACACTGCTGGAGGAAACGTCATGCACAGGCTCTTGCCTTGTATGCATAGCTCCAGCTCACCATCAGGTCAGGAGGGCTTGTGAATCAGGGCTACATCTTATACACCAACAAATCTCCCCCAGTGCCTGGTATGGAGCTGGTGCAACAATGACTTCTGTGAGTGATAACCTCATATATTTATGTGGTGTCACATGGTTCACAGAAGGCATTCACCAGTGAGACCTTGTCTGAGTTCCAAAAGGCAATTCCAGCAGGGATTTTTCTCACTGCTTGAAAATGAAAAGTTGCGGACATTAAGTGCCCCCCTCAAGGGCTCAACTAAGTCTCCTGAGTCCCAGGGGAGTGGCCCCTGTCCACCATGCTGGTTGGTCCTTTCCTGCCAGGCCCATCTACAACCAGTCACCCAAAGAGGTAGGGCCAGGTGAGGTCTCTTCAGCCAAGAAGTAGTAAGTGGCCTTAGGCAGCCTAAATGTCACTTTCTCCAAATGCCAGAGACACCCCTACAGTCCTCTCCAATAGAACCTGGTGCTTTCTTTTTGTGGCATTTACAGTTTCAAGTAATTTACTTACTGGTATCTTTAATATCTGTCTTCTCCCTTGGACTGTATGCTTTGCTAGAGCAGGGGCTGTGTCCTTTTTTTTTAACCACTGATAAGCCATGTCTGGCATAGAATAAGCCCTCAATATGTTGATAACTTGAGTGAATAAAAGAATAAAGGCATGGAGATGGAGTAGGACCTCAGCCTCAACATCTCAGGTTTCCTCTGAGCAGCCTGCACCCTATGGGTATGGGGGCAGCTGTGAGATTCAGATCTATGCAGAGGAGCCAGGTCTAAAGACCACATCATGCTCTCCTTTACCCTGGCACTTCCCAGCACTGTCTCCCAGGCCCCAAACCACCTGAGTGTCCAGATCTCACCTGGGCAATGGTGCCCATGGTGTGTCATTAGAAAGACATACAAGAGTGGAGGTTAAGGTTACTGAGCTCACACCTGCTCTTTTCTGTTCACACGCTTCTCTGACTCTCGGTGGGATCTGTAATGCATATGTTTGGCATAGTAAAGTGTTAATTAATAATCTGCTGACAAAGAAGACTATACAGGAACCTCAAGCCATTGAGCAGGGTACAACTTTTGATCTGTGCATTATGAAAGGTGAAACTAAAAGATGCAAGGGTGCAGAGGAACTGGAGGCTAGAGGAGGGGTCCAGGACAGGAGTCCACAACCAGCAGGCAGAGACATCCTCCGCACTGCTGGGGCTGCCTCTCAAAAGTGAAGCAGGATGCTGCCTCTTTCCTCCTGGAAACCCTCTGGCCCCACCAGACCCACAGCAGAAGTTCTCAGGTGCTGCCTTGGGACACACCAAGGCATAGGTTGCAATCACCTATGAGGTGTGCTGCCAGTAATTCATTATTAATAGAAATTCAAATTTAGAAATGAGATTTTTGTTTATAATATGGAACAACTCTCCCTAAGAGATCCTGATTCTCACTCTTTGTTCTTCAGTAGGAGGGAAAGCAAGCACTAGCCCTGGTGAACAGGACTGTATCTGACCCCAGAGTGAGTAGGGAAGCATGGTGCATGGGAACGCAACTCTAATGCTGCCGCTGCAAATGTGGCTGAGACCACTGACCCACAGAATAAAACTCCGAGTCCTGAGCATGGGCATGAGACTCTCTGAGCTCCAGTGGCCCCACCTGGACGATACCCTTGTGCCCCTCAGCTCCTGCATTCGATCCACACTCTGGTCCCCCCCACACACTCTTGCTCTCTTTCCTTTGACTCTTTTTCCCTTTGTTTGCCAGGTCGTAATTCAAGACTTAGCCATGGGGCCTTCCAGAGTCCTGAAATCACTTGGTCTCTTAGCTGCTTTGATTCCTCACACCCCACGTTCTCTAATGTGCCTGCTCACTCTTCCCCAGTCTCTTGCTGGCTTTTCCTCCTCCATCCAACCTGTGAATTTTGGAGTGCCCTGGGCTCACTTTTGAGCTTTTTCTCTCTGCACTCCCTAGGTGTTGGTGTTCCGAGGTAATCTAACACTTTGGCTGCCTTCTATGTGATGGTAACTCCCAAATGCAAATCTCTGAACCTCAACTTTCTCTAGAGCTCCACTATCCAACACGGTAGCCCCCAGCCACATGAGTCTACTGAGCACTTGAAATAGGGCTAGGCTAAATGGAGATATGTTGAAAGTGGAAAATGTGCTCCACATTTTGAAGAATTAGGATCCAAAAGATGTAAAATATCTCCCTAATCATTTTCTATTGATTGCATGTTGAAATTATAATATTTGGGAAATACAGGATTAAATCAAATATATATCAAAATGACTTTTACATTTTCATTCTTACCTTTTTAATGTGGCTTCTGGTGAATGTAAAAAATGCATATATTAGATCACATTGTGTTTTCACTGGACAGCACTGATCTAGGGCACCAGACCCTTTCTCTGTCTAACCCAACATCTCTACTTGGATGTCCAAGAGAAACTCACTTTGAATAGGATCAGGTGGAACTTCTGATTTTCCACTCCCTGGTACAGGGCACCACAATTCCCCTAGTTGCTGTATTAAAAGACCATGAATTAAATCCTTGTGTCCTCCTTTGTCTTCACTCTCTACATCCAACTCTTTTGCAAGTCCTAATGGTTCTTCCAAAATACACCCTCAACCTGAGCACATGGCTCCAATCCCAGCACCACTAACTCCAGCCCCGCAGTGCCTCCGCTCTCCACACTGCCTCCCACTGCTCCCTTGCTCCCCACTACTCAGAATGGGCTTTTCCCAACACCAACAAGGCCAGCCCTGACAAACATCTTCGAAATCTTCCAATTGTACTTAAAAAGTCCTGATCACAGCCTACAAGGTCCTACAAGACCCATGGTGACCCGGCCTCTGCTCTCCTCTTTGTCCTTCATGCCCTCTCCTCCCTGCCCCAGCCCCTTGGTGTTTCCCACACATGTCAAGCTCATTTTCCCTCATGCCTTGTGTACCTGCTGTTCTCTTTGCCTCTAGTGCTTTTCCCTGCTCTTCAGCATAGCATGATGCCTCATGATGGAGGCACTCTTGGGCTACTGTGGGCTCTATCCCAGCACCCCATTTTCTTTTTTTTTTTTTAACATACATGATCTTATTTTAATCCCATGAAAAATATACAGAAGTAATGAAGAACATAAAGGTTTTGGAGCCAAACAGATTTGGGACTGATTTACAGTTCATTGCAAAATAAGTGGCCTTGGGTCAATTATTTAATTTCTCTAACCTTTGATTTTCTCATCTCCCAAATGAGGGTAATATTATCTCCTTTACAGGGTTGCTCTGAGGCTTAAAAACAATTTTACATCTGGAACCTGTATGTGAATGATGCTCAATAAATAGTAGTTATTCTTATTACTTATATACGCATTTGACAGATGAAATTGTGGTTCAGAGAGATTGCATAACATGTGTAACCAGGTCAATAACAAGTGTAAATGTTACACATGTAACACATAACATGTGTAACAAGGTAAATAAGTTCTAAATGATCGAAGTGAGACCCAAGCTTGTTGGGAACAGCGTTTCTAAGGCCAAAGCCTGCGGAGCTCTATACCACTGCCCCCCTCCTTCTGTGAGTAGAACAGAGTTGTAGATGTTTGAGCTATGCCCGATGTGGGGAGCGCATGCCTTCCTGCTGGGGAAGCCCTGCCAGAAGTTTTGTAGCCTAAGGAACTGCTTGTTTAAGGGAAGAGAGAATTAGCAATAATTTTTTTGGAGAACAGTTTCAACAAAGCCTTCGCCATCAGAGGGGATGTCCCTAGGCCCATGGTGGGTCTACAAGCCTGACCAAGTCTCCCGCGGGCTTATAGATGAACCCTTGAGAGGGTGGGTGACATCATGCCTTGACATTGCTCTCACAAAGCAGCCTAAAAGGCAGGGGGCTTCTCCTGTATGAAGCACAGAACACAACATGGCTTTGATTATTAAGGCTGTATTGTGAAACAACTTTGGCAGCGCCAGCACCCCATTTTCACCTTCCCAGTCCTATCACTCTCTAAAGTTATCTTATTTTTGTTTTTGCTCACTTGCCAGTTGTTCACCTCCTCCTTCAGAAAGAAAACTCCCCGAGGGCAGAGGCCCTGTCTGCCAGCTCCACTGCTGCAATGCCAGGCCCTAGAGCAGTTCCTGGCCACAGAAACCCTCATGAACGCATGAAGGAAGGTTTATGGAATGAATAAAAGTACACAGAAATGCCACACACCCCTCTTTTGAACCCCCCAAAATATTTGTGATTGTCTCCAGCCTGGTCATTTCCATTACATATGTCTCCACGTATCCACCTCCCCAGTTGTTTTAGTCAGTTCTCATGCTGCTAATCAAGAACTGCCCAAGACTAGGTAATTTACGAAGCAAAGAGGTTTAATTGACTCACAGTTCTGCAGAGCTTGGGAGGCTTCAGGAAACTCACAATTGTGGTGGAACGGGAAGCAAACATAACCTTCTTCACATGGCAGCAGCATGAAGAAGTGCCAAGCAAAAGCAGGGAAGTTCCTCATAAAACCATCAGGGCTTAGGAGAACTCACTCACTACCATGAGAACAGCATGAGGGTAACCACCCCATGACACAATTACCTCCCACCAGGTCCCTCGCACTACACGTCAGGATTATGGGAACTATAATTCAGGATGAGATTTCGCTGGGGGCACAGTGAAGCTACATCACCAGTCACACAATGAACTGACAGGGTGAGGCTGCTTCAGACTTACTTTGTCTCCCAGCACCTATCTTAGGGAAGGGCATGCAAGGGGTACTTGGTGAGCTCATGTTGAATCTAAATTATCTGCTGGTAGCTCTTGACTCCACTACATTTCTCAGAGCTAGTTGGTTGCCACAGGCACACTGTCTCAGGCTTGCCGTGAAGGCTGGAGTTGACCCTGTTTCCGATGTCTACATGCTGTCATCGACCTCCTTCTCCAGGGTGTGCTCCCATGTGCATGCAGAGACAGGTAAAGCCAGAACTGGATGAAAAAAATAAAAGAACAGAACACACGTGCAGATAGGAGCTGCCTGTGTTTCCGATACCTTTTCACCTCCCGCGTCAATCCTGTCTGAGACGCAACTTCCATTTCTGCCCATAGAGTCCGGGACATTAACTCTGCTTCCTTATAATAAACCCCTCTTCTTGTTCACTCCAGCTCTGGTGGATATCTACCCTTCGCAACCAGGAATCCTTACAAACACAGGCACCCAGCAGGAAAGAGAGTCGACACAGCCTTTGTCTCTATGCTGTTCAAGGTCTCAGGTTGCAAAATGCAACCCCTCCCCATAGTGATCTTAGCCTGAGGAAATAAAAAGTAGCTCCTCTTTGTGAAAATGTTGGTCCCGGCACAGCAGCAGAATGCATGCCCACCTCCTTCTTTGACTGTTCAATGCTGTGACCCAGGGCAAGGGTCTCTTAGGTCTTTGAGGACATTGAAGTGAAAACTTCATGTGCATCTTGGATTTTGCAGCAAGTAGCTTCCTAAAAACTGTATGTGAATCATATTTTTTAAAATAGAGTCCCATTTCCCCATGGACATGGCTATTTGCTCAGAGATACTTTCTCTTCCTTTCTGATTTATCTCCAACTGGCAGCAGCAAACTATAACCCTAGCTTCACATTTCTCTCCTTCCCAAGTGCTCATCAATCAATCAACAAAATTTTCATTCAAAGCCTCTTATGTGTAAGACATTGTTCATGATCTGTAAAGAGAAGAGGGAATATACCGAATGCACTAGGGGAACTCACTCTCTGTAAAACCATGTGAATAGTCAACCTCTTATTTATCTCTTCTGTAAATTCAGATTTTCTTCTATAAGGTTTTCCCAGTGAGGTGTCCATGTGTACAGAAGAGCCTGTCTGGGTTACCATACAAATGGAGAGTCATAAAAGGATATTTAGAAATCTAAGCACTTCTATAAATCTTCAATAATAGCAATCACAATTGTTTGGAGCTATAATTGAGACTATTTGTGGTGTGTTCCAAGGAAAAGCACAAATAACTCACCAATCTGCAATTCCTGGCAAAGAGGGAGCAAACTAGTAAAAAGTTAATAAATGCTTAAACATAAGTTGTGTGAGGCCAACATAATTTTCCTTTGTGACAGAAGACAGACTTCTCCAACTGCAGGAACCACAGGTCAGCCACCACCATCTCTACAGCATGGACTTTTCCTATTGTCTGTGGCACCCAAGAGACTTCAAGGCCTACTTCAGCAGCTTCTACTCAGCTTCAGAAGAAAATACTCAAATTTGTTTCAGATATGTATAATTTACCTGGCCTACAATAGATTCTGAGGCACTGTATAAAAGATTGTGCAGCACCAAAAGGTAAATACAATCATCCCTCCATAACCACAGGTTCTGCATCCCTAGGTTCAAACAACTGCAGATTGAAAAAGATCAGGAAAAAAAAACAGTGAAAATAAGAATACAATAAAAACCACAAATAAAAACAATGCAGTATAACAGCTATTCAGTATTTACATGGTATTAGGTATCATAAGTAATCTAGAGATAATTTAAACTATATAGGATGTGTGTAGGTTATAAGCAAATGCCTATACCATTTTACACATGGGACTTGAGCACCCACAGATTTTTGGTATCTTTAGGGGGTCCTGGAACCAACCCCCTCCCCATGGATATCAAGGGAGGACTATAGTAAAAAGGGGAAGCATCACAGCAAAGGGCTTACTGGAGAATTTTTTATAGTTTGCAAATCATAGACTTGAACTCAAGCTAGCTTTATAAGGAAAAATAAGACACAGAATTTTGCAATAACAAATAATTACGATTTGATCTGTGGAAATCAAAAGCAAGGAACTAACTGGTCCCAGGAAGAACAATCACCAGCCACAAGTCTTTTTTCTGGATCCCAGGGAGTATCAGATGCCTGTCACCTAGCTCTCTTTCTCTCAGGCCATCAACTTCTCTCTTCTTTATCAGAAAACTGGCTTTCCTTCTGCCCATCCAATGGCTACCTGCAGCCTCAAAGTCTACTTCTTAGGGCTCAAGCCACCTGGGGAGATGCCCTCTTGGTCCACCCCAAACTCCCAGAAAGAACTGAGCTTTGACCCAGCTCATCATAGATGACAGCCACTTATTCAGAGATTGGTTGAAGCAGAGAGTAGAGCTGCCTTAGTCGGCTCAGACTACCATAACAAAACACCATAGACTTAAACAGCAGGAATTTATTTCTCGCAATTCTGGAGACTAGAAATCCAAGATCAAGGTATCAGCAGGGTCAGTGTCTGGTGAGAGCTCTCTTGAGCTACAGATGGCAACCTTCATGTTGTACCCTCACCTGCCTTTCCTGGATGCATACAGGTGGAGATAGAGAGAGGAAACAAGCTTTCTGGTGTTTCTTCTTATAATTCCATCATGAGGCCCCGTCCTCATGATCTCACCTAAACCTAAATACCTCCCAAAGGCCCCATCTCCAACTACCACCACATTGGAGGTTAGGGCTTCAACATGTAAATTTTTTGGGGGGGGCAGAAAAAAATCTTGTCCATAGAAGTACATGACATTTTTCAAAATGACAGCTAGGGGTCCACCACCAGGTATGAGGAGGCACCACCAATGTGAACTCAGCTGCAATTCCAAATGCGTCCTTTACAAAAATTAAAGTATGTGAATAAATGCTTTAAGAAGAGCTCTAACAACTTACCAACGCCTTCTGAAGGGAGGTTGACAGTCGTTTGTTACTTTTTCTGGGTTGAATACACAGCACGCATCCTCCTTCCCCTTGCAGTCACTCTAATGTGCCAATCTCCCCTCCCCTTCATTCATTGAAGGCTTGCATTTATGTGCTTTTTCTACCTCAGACTTTGTCATCATCCTGGGTGATGTCAGCCAAATGAATGACCCCACAGATGGCCTCTTAATTCTGTTTTTTGACCTAGTTATTTCCAATGGTCCTCTCTTTCCCTCCCCCTCACGCTTCAGTAAATGTTATACTTCTAGAATCACTAATGCAAACACTGTCAGCCACAATCTCTTCCCCTCCACCTTGCTCACCCAACTCCTCTCACTCTGACAGTTCTTGAACTACAGTTTCTCCCTAGTCATCAGCCTTCTCCTTTCTTCATTTACTAACTCAACTTGGACTCCATGGTCCATGACTTTAACAATATTTTTGCCCATACCTTAGGCTCCCTGAACCATCTGCTGCTTTTTATTTGTACCATCCAGATAAAATCCAAGTCCAGGAAAATCCAACTGAGTACGCCACCTCCTAGCCTCTGTCTAAGCAGAAAAAGCCAACCAGTGCAGCTTAGGACCACTGCAAATTATTGATCCTCAACTTCAAGTGAGCCTGCACTCTGCCAAGCAAACCTACTACATCATCTCTTACCATACTTCATAGCAATTTTTTCAAACTTTATTCTTCTCAAGCTTCCACCCCTGCTACCCACCCACACTCTTCTGTCTCATCAGGGGATCTTGCCTCCTACTTTACAGAGAAAACAGATGCTATTAGACAGGAAACTCCCACAATCAAACATACAGATGCGAAGGAACTCTCCCTTTCTCTCTCTCTCTTCTACAGCAGAAGAGGAGCTGACACAACTATCCATCCAAATGACCTTTGGATCCCACTGCCGCCTACCACCTATGGAATCTCTTATTATCATTTTCCCTTTTCCTTACAATACTCACAACCTCTCTCTGATTGACCTTTCTCAGCTTTTAAGTATCTGCCCATCTTCGTCGCCGGAATCCAGTTTCAGCTACTCCCCCGTCTCCCTCGTCCCCTTTACAGTCAACCCTTAAGGAAGTTGTCTTCACTCACCATTGCCATGCCTTCATACCCCATGCACTCCACAGACCATTCTCATCTGCATCTGATGCCCATTATTCTACCTAAATAGCCCTTGCCAATATCTCCAATGATGTCCATGCAGCCACGGCGAACATTTTCCAGGCCTCATCTTAGTGGACCTTTCAATAACATTTGGCACTGTTGTCCTTTCCTCTCTTCTGAAAGACTTTTCTTTAAACTTTTATAACCTAACACCCTTCTTGGTCTATTTCTTCTACTCTGGCCATACTTCCATTTCCTTTGCAAGTTTATCCTTCTCCTCAGCCCAAACATAGTGGAAGCCCTCAAAACCTCATCCCAGGCATTTCTTCTTGTCTCAATTAACACTGTCTTCCATCCCACAGTTGCAGTTACCACCAAAAAAAAAAAAAAAGAGAGACCCACACATTTATAAAACCAGCCCAGACCTCTTTTCTGAGTTCTAGGTCTTCATGTAAAGCTGCTTAAGTAGCATCTCCCCTTGGTCGTTCCTAAAACATCTCATACACAAAAGCTCTAAAACTAAACTTTTGTTCTTCTCCACCAGGTTCTCATTCTGCTCTCTTCCAGGAATTGTATCTCATTCAGTAGCACTACTGACAAACCTATTGTTCAAGCCAGAAGTGTTAGTGTCATCCGGACACCACCTTTTCCTCACTTGCCATATCAACTGTATCATTAAGCCTACTGGTTTTACTCTCCTAGTATCTCTTGAACCATCTGCTTTTCTCTATCTCTACCAACATCCTAACCTATCTCATACATGGACTATTTCAGAAACCTTCTACTCTGAGACTGCTCTAGTTAGCCCTCCACACTGCAGCCAGAGTGATTATTTTTCCTAAAAGCAAATCTGAACACATGCCTCACCCACCCCTCTTTACTCTTTGACCCCAAACTTATATGAGGACATTTGAGTCCCTCCTTGGGGACACTACAGCATCTAAACTTCTTCCTCTCATAGGACACATCCTATCTCACTTGTAATTGTTGATGACATCATATACGCACACACTTGCAAACTTGTGCAACACAACCACTGTCAGCTCCTTAAGACAGGAGCTTCATCTTATTCCTGTCTGTAGCCCTTGATGATGTCCAGGAAAGATTTGTGGGAATGAATTAACTCAACTGAATTATACTTGAAGCCATTCATTTTTCACAGCAGAAAATTCAGAGGATCTGACGTCTCCTTAAACATCAAATTGCCTCCACTAGTCAATACATGAGACAAAAGTTGACCTATTGTCCAACTGCTTCATAGTTTCTAAATAGTCCCTGTATCTGCTCTGCAATGACTTTGAGTGATGAAATGAAAGAGCCCATGCCAAGTATGGGGTGGCATGAAGAAGGGTATGGAGAATATATGTCAATGGCAGTGGCCAGCTGGGGCCAGGGAGTGGCGACCCTGCTGGATATCAGGGAAGGAGGCAGGAGAGCAAGGGCTGTTATTGTGCTGATAGTAAATGTTTCCACTTGGATCCTCAGCTCAGCCTCCTCTCTTCTAATGACTTTTATGCGTACCTACCCAGATCATGCACATCTCTCCTTGGCAGCAGATGGCAGCGGTAATAAGCCACAGTGGCAAGCTAAACGCTGACAGGTGGCAGGGAAATGGGCTCTTCTGCCCTTTAAAAAGAAAGCTTGTCTTGGAGATGAAGCAAATGGATGAAAACCATGCAGAGATGTGTCTTTTTCAATGAGGCACAAGTCTTTCAAAGTGACTTCCAGTGACTTTACCTATAGACCAAGAGAACACAGAGAGGGAGTCTTTGTAAATGTGGCCAGTAAATCATTTCTATGGAGCTAGCCCTGATGTACTGCCTAATGATTAGAATCTAACTCCAGACCACAGATGATGGACTCCAAGGAATCCAAAGGTCCACAGACGGTCCACCCACCCTTCAATGGCACCTCTTTACTTGTCTCCCATGGCATACTGAGCACACCTGTCTCTGAACTTCCATAGGGTTTTCTAAAAGCCCTATAAATATCTGTCCTCTTCATCCCATTAATCCGTAGGCTTTATGGGGAAAGGTAATATGTTATTTTCGACTCTACTATTCCCTAGTGGCCATCAAAATGCTTGATATTTAGTAGGAAATTAGGCAAAATGAAAAGAACAAGCTCACAAGATCTTGGATTTGAATCTTTCCATCCACATGATATTAAGCAGACGTTCAACCTCCCTGGACCCTGTTTCTGCATTTGTAAAAGTGTGCAACTGCCCTGAAGAGTAAATACAAGAATTAAAACTTAGTTCAGAATTTTAATTCTTGAACACAGCTCCTAGCAAAATGCCTAACACATAGTAGAAACTAGCATTAATTGAACTATTCAAGGAACTAACTCCCCGCCCCCACCCCATTTGAAATATTGGAAAGAAGTGAGACTCCTCTAGTTTAGAAATCAGGGAGGTATTTTATACTTAACAGAAAGAAAGAATTAATTCATTAAGCACCTGCCATGAGCCAGGCACTCTGCCAGGAACATTCCTCACCAAAGCCCTGTGGGTTGGCCATTACTATCCCATATTACAGATAAATACATTGGGACTCAAGGAGATTGTGTGACTTGCCCAAGATCAAAGTTAGTAAATGTCAAAGATAGCATAGGATCACTGATCTTTGGGACTCTAGAGGGTCAATTCTTTTTCTTATATCACACGAGGAAATGTGATCAAGAGTAAGGAAGTCACCAATTCACAAAGCCAGTCCCCAAGGAAGAGTGGCTGGGATAGCTGCTGGGAGACACTCATCCCACAGAGTACACACACAGGGAACCCTCCGGGCAAGATTAGGGGTACAATTACATGGCCGACACTTCGCTTTTTGACCTTTCCCAAAATGTTTGCCTTTGGTATAAATAAGAAAACATGAATATGTTGCCTATTTTCATCCACTGGATTTTCTATTTAAATGCACATCTGAACATTTAAGTCCCCAGCGTAAAACTCTTCAAAGCCTCCCCAAAGCCAAAGTCCAAACTTTTCCAGTGTTGTTGCAGTCAATGATCTCATCTCCTGACACTTGCTGCCTCTCAATTTATTACTTAGCCACACCAAGTGGTTTGCAGTAAACCAAACACAACATGCTATGCCTTCCATTCTTACTCTCTTCATCTAACTTACCCTTCCTTTCCTTCAAGATTTGATTCAGGCATCTATTCTTCCAGGGAGTCTTTCCTGACCCTTCTGTCTAGGTTTAGCTCCTATTATAATTTCTGAATTTCTCTCTCTAGCCCTACAATTGCCACATGTTTTGTACATATCTACTCACACATTTGTCTCTTGAATCTGAGTGGGAACCATACAAGGAGAAATATATACTATATATAGAGAGCACACACATAGTATATATATACTATAAATATATAGTATATATATGCCATAAATATATAGTATATATACAAATATATACAGTATATATAGTGTAAATAAATATATATATAATATGTGTCATTATACATTTATCTGAGCCCATAGAATATACAACACCAAGTGTGAACCCTCATGTAATCTATGAACTTTGGGTGATTATGATGTGTCACTACAGATTCATCAATTAATAAATCTATCACTTTTGGTGGGGGATGTGGATAATTACAGTAGCTATGCACATGTAGGGGCAGAGAGTATATGGAAAATCTCTGTATCCTCCTTTCAGTTTTGCTGTGAACCTAAAAAAAAAAAAAGAAAAATGAAACACCATCACCACTGTATTCCCAAACGATAGAGAAGCAACTCAGAAAACATACAAGAAGTAAAAGAACAGTGTTGACTCAAAACAAAGAGTAATTCCATGGTAATTGAATGGATAACACAAACATGATGCAGAGATGCCAAGTGAACTCAAAGTGCTTGATGAGTGGATTGCATCAGGGAGGCTGTAAGGAGGCTCTGAGCACTTTTCTGCAAAGGTATGTTTATGTCTTTGCAGAACGTTAACCTGAACAACCTTTGTGAACTAGGTCCCACTCCTGCCCGGTAGTCTGGATTATCTGATATGAGTTTCCTTCCAGGGACTTACAGAGAAGAGGGAAATCCTAGGCTGGGGAAAAGAAGTCGGTCAGTTGTCATGGAGACACCGCTAACAGAAGGTGATGGTCACTGGACCAAGAAGGGGAACGCCAATCACCTTGTGGAAGAAAGAAAACCCACCATTGACAGTGGTATTTCTCAGCTAAGTCTTTTTAAGAAGAGGTGAGCCTACCAACCAAAAAAGTCAGGACCAGACGGATTCACAGCTGAATTCTAACAGAGCTGCAAAGAGGAGCTGGTCCCATTCCTTCTGAAACTATTCCAATCAATAGAAAAAGAGGGAATCCTCCCTAACTCATTTTATGAGGCCA
>NW_012115155.1:4357877-4358184 GCF_000951035.1 Colobus angolensis palliatus | reverse complement strand
CTAGGAATCCAACTTGCAAGAGATGTGAAAGACCTCTTCAAGGAGAACTAAAACCACTGCTCAACGAAATAAAAGAGGACACAGATAAATGGAAGAACATTCCATGTTCACGGATAGGAAGAATCAATATCATGAAAATGGCCATACTGCCCAAGGTAATTTATAGATTCAATGCTATGCCCATCAAGCTACCAATGACTTTCTTCACAGAATCGGAAAAAACTACTTTAAAGTTCATATGGAGCCAAAAAAGAGCCCATATTGCCAAGACAATATTAAGCCAAATACACAAAGCTGGAGGCATCAT
>NW_012115155.1:4337239-4356657 GCF_000951035.1 Colobus angolensis palliatus | reverse complement strand
GAAGCTGGAAACCATCATTCTGAGCAAACTATCACAAGGACAGAAAACCAAACACTGCATGTTCTCACTCACAGGTGGGAATTGGACAATGAGAACACTTGGACACAGGATGAGGAACATCACACACCGGGGCCTGTCGTGGGGTAGGGGGACGGGGGAGGGATAGCGTTAGGAGATATACCTAATGTAAATGAAGAGTTAATGGGTGCAGCACACCAACATGACACATGTATACATATATAACAAACCTGCACGTTGTGCACATGTACTCTAGAACTTAAAGTACAATTAAAAAAAAAAAAGAAGAAGAAGAAGAAGAGATGAGCTCAGAAAGCTCAGGAACCTAACTCTCCATGTGTACAGCGGGGTAGTAATAGGCAGCCAGCGGTGCTGCTATGAGTGTTCAACGTGATCCTGAATATAACAGGTCTAATGCAGTGTCGGGCACATTTAATACACAGTAGCTGCTATTAACTGGTCAGTTAATTTCCCATCACTTTTATCTCCAGAAGCTGAAATTCCCTAGAAAATGCCTTTTGAATTTGGATGTGAGGAGACAAGTAAAAATTGTTTCTCCAGTGGAGTCTCCACTGGCAGATTTGTTTTCCCTGAAGTGCCTCTTTTATTTAATCCACGATATTATTCCAGTATATCCATTATAGCAAATACTCTTAAGAAGAAAGGCTTGAATTCAGAAATAAATTGCACTCACAGATCATGTCTGCGAATGTGCATCATTAATGTTTAACTGGCAAAACCAGATACAAGGAAGATAGATGATCCCATTGGAAAAAGCCAAATCGGATTTTGAAGAGACTTTGACTTGTCCCCTTTTACTTTTTCTTTCTGGCAAACGAAAAGCAAAAATTAAATGACTTCTCATATGGTTTCTGTGCGTTTGCAACAAGTCAGGAGAGGCGCATCGGTCCTCAGCTGGTCAGCTCCATGGTCATTTATCTGTTATTGACAGGGGCTCATGGAGAAAGCCTGGGATGGAAACAACTCCTCATATATGTGTCAAGTACTGTTAATATTTGTTTGCATCTCTCCTTCCCTTTCTTCTTAGAACTGAAAACCAGCCGTCTATTTCCCTCAACTAGAATCTATTATTTATGAGTTATTTCTCTATTCCTCGCTTTGCTCTGAAATGCAATACTGCCAAACCCTTCCAGCTGATCAAGGGTTTCAGACAAAAGGACTGCAAAGACAGGACAGCATCCAAAAATAGAAATTAAATTCATTTATCCTTATTCCACCTGACAAAGAAATTATGCTGAATGGCATGATTTTTACC
Organism: Colobus angolensis palliatus; assembly: GCF_000951035.1. NCBI lineage: Eukaryota > Metazoa > Chordata > Mammalia > Primates > Cercopithecidae > Colobus > Colobus angolensis. Next base: position 4,355,363 of record NW_012115155.1, on the reverse strand, counting down.
TACACACAGGAGAAAATGGAGAATAAAAGAAAACCTATGTTTGAATGCTCCCAGCCTCCCTTTTTATTGGTCCCACGATGCCCTTCTTCCCTCTTCACTGGCCCCCAGGTCCCTGGCCTGGCCAGCTCCCACCCGCTTTCCAGGCAGGCTTTGCCATGGAACACCAGAGCGCAATGAGGCTCAAACAGGAAGTGCAGGAAAAGACCTGGGCAGAGTGAGGCAGGGATCCTGGGAAGTTTTCCCAAAGAAAGACCCAGGATTCTGTGACTTCTCTAATTGATCCCACAGCCAGATCAACCTGGGCTGAGGACGCAGGCCCAGTCACAGGGCTTAAGTTTACTTTAAAGATAAAGAACTCCATCCCAGTACCCCTCCACCATGGTGGGCCTGGGGTGCATCTCCATTCTTCCCATTTAAACTTCTATTTCAATGGTTTAACTAGAAACATTAGTTCAGTGGTGTGAGCGCAAGAATACAACATCAAAAATTATATATATATATAATTTATATATACACACACACACACCCCTAAACCCACAGGCACACATACCTTTAAAATTTCAAATATACTTATATTGTCCAAGCAATTATGTATATATTTATTAATACATTCTGAAAACTAGCCACAGTTATACGCAATAATGTTTCAAACTTCAGACAACTTCAAGTCTCCAGAATCCAGCTACAGTTAAGAAGGCAAAGAACTCAGCCCCTGAGTGGCCAAGCCACTAAATGCAGTTCCTGATTGTCCCACATATCCCTGGAGTCTAATCTAGTCCATGAAGTAGAATTGTGGGCCTGGGGCTGGCAGCAAAACTCTCACTTCTTCAGAGCTGCAGATGCAGAAAAAAATTAGGAAATGAGCACACTGAGAGGAAAAGAGGAAGCCAGAAAAGAGGATGCACACAGCAGCAAATAAAAAATCAGCCTATGCTAGTTGCTGGGAGCCAGAGGATTCAAACACCAGGCAGACAAGAGCAACAATTTCCGACTGGTGCTGGCAGGTGGGAGGGTCCTGGGTGAATACTGAAACCAGGAGCAGTAGCTGCAGTGGATAAAGCATATGTATTGCCTGGTGTCTGTGCGTCAACAGCCTGAGTTTCTTTAAAGCCTAGAGATGGAGAGCAAGACACACAGCAAATGTCCCAGGCCTCTCTGTTGAACAGCAGTTGAACAAGCTGGAGTTTCTCATCTTCCACTTAGAGCAAATCAAAAGCAGCAAATTACAAGTGACGAGCAAGAAGCTGACACAATTACTCACGACACAGCAGCAGGGAGTAACAGCGGGAATGTGACAAAAGGAAAAGAAACTCCCTAAATTAAGAAAGGACATAGACAAGAACTCTAAGCACAGCCCCGCCACTTCCTAAGGCTCTTGATGATGTCACTTAACCTCACCACAATGTGGCTTCCTTGTCTGTTAGACATCAGTGATGACACCTGTTAGTGGGGCCGTCATGAGGATTTAACGAAACATGAATCTGAAGAGCCAGTCGGTGTCTGGTACATAGAAGAAGCCCCAAAACATTGCTTCCTTCCTCCGTTCCTACATGGATTAACTTCAGTCCACTCACCTGACAAAGCACTTGACCCTTAGCTGCTCTCCCAGAGAACCAGAGAGGAAAGTTCCTATTGTCTCATATTAAGAAGAGAATGAAAACTCAAGGGTTAGACCACACGGACAACTTTAAAAAAAAAAAAAACACGGAGGAGGCTGATACGGCGAGGCTTTGTGTCCCCACTCAGATTTCATCTTGAACTGTAATCCTCATAATCCCCCATGTGTCAAGGGAGAGATCAGGTGGAGGTAACTGAATCATGGAGGCAGCTTCCCCCATGCCGTTCTGATGAGAGCGAGTTCTCACGAGATCTGACGGGTTTATAAGGAGCTCTTTCCCCTTCGTTCGGCATTTCTTCTTCCTGATGCCGTGTAGAGAAAGTTCCCAGCTTCCCCTTCACCTTCTGCCATGATTGTAAGATTCCTGAGGCCTCCCCAGTGATACTGATCTGCAAGTCAAACCTCTTTCCTTTATAAATTACTCAAGTCTCAGGCAGTACTTCATAGTAATAGGAAAAGGGACTAATACGATGGCTTTTTTTTTTTTTTTTTTTCCCGAGACGGAGTCTCGCTCTGCCACCCAGGCTGGAGGGCTGGAGTGCAGTGGCCGGATCTCAGCTCACTGCAAGCTCCACCTCCCAGGTTCAGGCCATTCTCCTGCCTCAGCCTCCCCAGTAGCTGGGACTACAGGCGCCCGCCACCTCGCCCGGCTAGTTTTTTGTATTTTTTTAGTAGAGACGGGGTTTCACCGTGTTAGCCAGGATGGTCTCAACCTCCTGACCTTGTGATCCGCCCGTCTCGGCCTCCCAAAGTGCTGGGATTACAGGCTTGAGCCACCGTGCCCGGCCTACGATGGCCTTTTAAGTGGAGAGTCAAGTGTGAAATTTCTTGGCATGACACCTTGGATACCAACCAACAGATGCTGCCGTTGTCACCGTGGTTGTTGTTTTGACAATCTGCAGGAGAAGGAAATGCTTCATCCCTGTCTTAGTCTCTTCAGGCTTCTATAACAAAATACCTCGACTGGGTGGCTTATAAGCCACAGAAATTTATTCCTCACAGTTCTGGGAGGTCCAAGATCAAGGTGCTGGCAGAGTTAATGTCTGGTGAGGGCCGGCTTCCTGGTTCTTAGACAGTATCTTTCTCACATGGTGGAAGGGGAAAGGGGCTCCTCTGGAGCATCTTTTAGAAAAGCTCCAACCTCATTCACAAGAGCTCCACCTTCATGACCTAATCACCTCTCAGAGGTCCTGCCTCCCAAAACACTGTCACCTTGGGAATTAGGATCTCAGCACACGAATTTAGGCAGGAACACAAACATTCAGACCCTAGCACCCTTTTATGAAACATCCTGCCATGGTTTGAATGTGTCCCCCAAATTCATGTGTTGGAAAAGTAATCCTTAATGCAACCGGGTTGGGAGGTGGAGCCTCACAGAAGGTAATTGAGTCACAGAGCCTCATAGTGGGCCTTGCAAATCGTGCTACTGGGACTGGACTTTACTGCAGGGCCACTGGAGTGTTTCACACTGTGGAGTGGCAGGCCCCATTTGCACTCTGGCAACACCACTCCTTATGGCAAGCCATCTGTGGCTCCAAGGGAACTTCCTCTACTGCTCGTTAGCACCACAATGTCCAGGGAGAAACAGAATGCAAGCTATACTTGATGTAATTTTAAATTTTCTTGCATAAAAAGAAACAGATAAAATTAGCTTTAATAGTATTTTGTAACCTAACATCTCCCAGATATTACCAACTTAACATATCAATATACAAAAATATTAATAAAGTATATTGCTTTTGGATCCATACTTGGCCTTTGAAATCTGGTGTGTATTTTGAACTTGCAAAACATCTCAATTCTGACTAGCCACATTTCACATGGTAGTTAATGGCTACCATAGTGGACAGTGACGATCAGACACACCCTCAGGTGACCTGGATTCAAGCAAGCATTTTTGGAGAGAATCTCCACTGGATATAAAAAGCATTGAAAAGTCATTATGAGGAAACTGGGAGAGAGACGTGCAGATTGACCATCCTACTTCACCAATAAACCGCACGCCCTCCTGGTACTTTCTTTAAGATAAGAATCTTTATCTTATTTGCCATAAATCTCACCTTCAGTCAAAACAAAATGCCATTCCCTGGTGCCTTGGAGAATACTAGAGTCTGGAAAATGCAACTTGGAGGAAATACCGAAAGGTCTTCAGGAGAACTCATCTGGTCTCTTCGTGCCACCTTGGGACCTCCAGCAGGAGGACACTGAAGCACCAGCCACTTATGACCCCTAGAAGGCGTGGGGATTCTGCCTGGTACTGGGGTTCCCAGGGTAGAAATGTTCTTCCTGCAGAGAAGCACCCAGAGGGTCCCTGGCACCATTTCTTCAAGGGAACAAGAATCTGCTGGTGAACAGCACCAGTAAACAAGAATCTGTTGGTGACCAGCACCAGAGTGGAGGCAAGAAACCAGTAATACCTGGTTTCCACACCAAACTCTTTGAATATTCTCCAACAGCAGATTTCTCTTACAAATCTGCTGTTGAAGAAACAAAAAGCACTCTTTCAAGTACAGAACTTTCTGAGGAGTCGATGGGCTGCCTCTCACTCTTCCAGTGCAGCTGGAAGAATGCACAGTGTGGTTTTTGGTACAAGCCAGGAGCCAACTGAAATTTTCTTCTTTATCCTCCTCCAAAAGCAGATCTGTGGGACAAACGTTCTTGCAGGGAGTATAAAAATATTGTGTGCTTTGATTTTGGCCTCACTGCATATTTTGCCAACACAGGTTAACAAGGCAAAAGGGGAAGAGAAAGGACAAAAAGACAAGCATGAGGGGTTTTATGTAAGAAAAGCTGCTGACAAGCACGTGAGCCACACACAGCCCTTTGAGTGCCTGCATCTGCTGTGTGGAGATAACAAAGGCACCTTCCCCTTTGTGATGGGGGAAAGAGGTTTTGACATTTGACAAGTTAGCTCCACTAAAGAAGGAATTTTATATCAGTTATTTCCCTCATGTTAAAACAAAACAAAACAAACAAACAAACAAACAAAAACAGAGAGAAGCAGAGCGTCACATCCAATCTCTCCAGCACATGCAGAAACCTTCTCTTCTCCATCGCTAACTCGTTTCCTCCATGAGCTCATCCAGTCCCATGGTCTCAAGTTCCATCTACATGTGTGGTTCCCAAGGGTTTATCTCGAGCCCCCTGCTCACCTTTACCACACCCCATCTGTTCCTGGCCCTATTTCCTTCTCATCACAGTCGACCGATTACTCAGTCCAGAACTCTTAGAGGTACCCTTGACTATCTCTCATCCCACAATCACATCATCAGTAAATCTTGTGGCTCAGAATGCACCCAAGATCTGACTGCTCCCATCCTCTGCCACCATCCTAAGCCAGCCCCACCTCTCCCCTGCTACACAGGCTTTCTCAGCAGTCTCCTCACTTCTACTCCACCAACCCCTAAAGTCCACTATCCACACAGCAGTGAGATTGCTTCTTTGAGCACCTAAATCAGACCATGTCAGTCCTCCACTCAAAGTCATCAACTCCCCAGTTTCCATTGAATGAAAGCTCAACTCCTTGCCGAAGCTTGCAGGCCCTCCAGCAGCTCCCACTCAGTTCCAGCCACAATGACCTCCTTGCTGCCTCCCTAGGAATGCCATTTCACTCCTGCTTCAGGGACTTTGCACTGCAGTCCCTTTCGACAAGTTCTACCACAGATCTTCACACAACTCTTTTCTTCAATTCATTCAGTTGTACGATCAAAGCCACCCCTTTACAAGGCCTTCCTAGACCACCCCACCCAAAACTGCATCACCACTGTACTGTATTTCCTTATTCTACTTTATTTTTATTCATAGCACTTACAACTACTTGACTTTATATTATATTTTATTTGCTTACTTACCTGTCATCTGTCTACCCCCACCAAAATGCAAACTCTAGGAAGGCAAAGACTTATCCATTGCTACATCTACATGCTTAGAAGAATGCTTAGTAGCTAAACAATCAATAAATATTAGGCACACACAAAAGATGGGTTGTTCAGGATGTGGAAAAAGGAACCCTTGTACCCTGCTGGTGGGAATGTAAATTAGTATGGCCATTACAGAAAATACTATGGATGTTCCTCAAAAAAATTAAAAACAAAACAAAAACTAGATATGATCCAGTGATTCTACTTCTGGGTATATGCCCAAAGGAAATAAAATCGGTATGTCGAGGAGATATACTTCCCACATGTTCATATACTCACATGCCCATTGTAGCACTTATTCACAATAACCAAGACATGGAACCAACCTAAGTGTCCATCGATGGACGAATGATAATGAAATCATGGGGCCAGGCGCAGTGGCTCAAGCCTGTAATCCCAGCACTTTGGGGGGTCGAGGTGGGAGGATCATGAGGTCAGGAGTTCAAGACCAGCCTGGCCAACATGGTGAAACCCCGTCTCTAGTACGGATACAAAAAAAATAGCCAGGCGTGGTGGAGCACGCCTGTAATCCAAGCTACTCAGAAGGCTGAGGCAAGAGAATCACTTGAACCTGGGAGGCAGAAGCTGCAGTGAGCCAAGATTGCGCCATTGTACTCCAGCCTGGCGACAGAACAAGACTTCGTTTTAAAAAGAAAAAAAAAAAAGAAAGAAATCATAGTATGTGTACACAATGGAATACTAACCAGTATTTTGAAAAAAGGAAATCCTGTCATTTTCAACAAAATGAATGAACCTGGAGGGAACTGTGCTAAGTGAAATAAACCAGGCAGGCTTTCTTCTATGACCGGCTAGGCCGTGGGACCTGGCCCCAGCAGGGCTCTCTGGGCTCATCATCCACAATCTCTTCCCTTCTTTCTGTTTCTGGAACATAATAAGCTTATTTTCCCCTCAAGGCCTTTGTCCTTGTTATTCCCCTGCCTAGAAAAACTCTCCCTTCACTCAGAGGCTGCTTCCTTGGAGAGGCCTGTTTTCCTCAGCCATCCTATCTAAGATAGCCACCACAGCCACCTTAGCCCCGACCTGGACACTCCGGGCCTTCAATCTTCTTCATGTTTCCCCAGAACTTTATACAATCACTTCCTGGACTTATTTGTTTGTCTTCCTGGTAGTATGAGACCTCTCTGAAGAGAGATTGCTTTCCTGTCCTCAGTATTCAGGACATTGCCTGATGCACAGTACATGCCCAATAAATATTAGTAGAATAAATGAATGAGGCAAGTAGCCAGAAAGAGACAATGTCACCCACATGCAAATAAAAGTGGAAAATGTGTTCCTGCTCTCAGCAACCTTATCCCCCAAACCTATGGTCTCCTATGGAATGGTTAAAAACTCTGATTCATCCCATTGGCAGCTTAGGCCACTGTCACGGGGTGAAGATCTTAGTTATGACACCCCAGAAATAAGGCCAGAGGAACAATCTGCAAGTAAGAGACTCCAGCACTGGGAATCAGGAATATGACACATCACTACTTTGGTTATAAATGAAGCTTGCTTTGATCCCAGACCTCTCCGCCTTTGCTCACTTTTTTTTTGCTGTCAGCCACCCCAAAGTCTTAAAAAGATAAGGCAGAATGGCCATGTGTTTTCTTTCAAGAGTTTTAAACAGGAAAAGTTCCCAGTACCACCTAGTCTGAGCTGAAAAGGTTCTACTCCTGAACACTGGTATCTAATAAGATCTTTCTTCCTACCCAGAAAAATTGTAAGTTCAAAAAAACTTAGTCATGGAATCAATGAGCTAGAAGGTTCATCCATGTACGTTAAGTCCAGCTTCTCCCATTGCACAGATGAGGAACCTGAAGCACAAACACACAATCGGCTCAACATTTCATGGTGAATTTCAGCAGAGTGGAGGCAAGAACTGTGGCTTGTGCCTTCCACTCAAAGCAGGCTCAACTACCAGCTGCTTAACCTGTCCTTAAGTTTGTCCTGGGAAAGTTCCCCTACTCTAAATTTGAGACCCAAATAAACTATTTTCATAAAACCTAGGACTGAAGGTTATTTGGCTAAAATGTGACTACATCTGGTTGACTCCTTCACAAGGCAGGCAATTGCTTGAACAGGCTGAACTGTTGGAGTTGTTGCTTATGTTGATTCTGACTCTGCTTCCCTGGCGCCTCTATTGGTCCCAAGTGTGCCATCCTGGAGGCAGATATCACAGTGATTAAAAATATGTGCTTTCATAACAGAGGAATCTGTTTCAAATTCTGGCTCCTCCCATTACTAGAGGTGTGGCCTGGTAAAATTTATTTCATTTCCCTGCAAGATGGGAAACAGTGTGAATAACATGACCCTTATATGTAGATAAAAATAGATGGGCATAGATACACCCTGTTTCACTGACTCTAAGATGCACATGTAACCTTTCTATTAAAAATTTAAAGGACTCAGTTCAAAATGGCTGACTAAGTGTAGCCATGTGTACCTCCTCCTCAAGAGAAACAAAACCAGCAGGTAGATACTCCAACTTTAGATCAATAGATCACCTAAGAGAGACACTGGGAGTCAACACACAAGAGACAGGAAGTTCTGGAAGCAGAGAGGGACAGGGAAACCAGGCAGCTTCCTCAGCCAGGATCAGCTGGGAACCAAAATGCGAGGAAAGGGAAAGTGATAGTCCCCCAGGCCTTCACCTCCCACAACAATTCTAGTTGTGGGAGAACCCCTTGACCCACACAGACCTTGAGACTAACACAGGGAGGTGCCTAGAGATTGCACAGAGGCACTGCTCCAGAGAGGGAGCTCACACTGAATCCCACAGGCTTCCAAGCCCTGAGAAGCTGCAGCTTGGTGCCAGTCTGAGAGCTAAGTCCCCAAAGAACCATGTCCTGCCCTGGGTCCAACTGTATTGCTGCCACCCCAGGCCAAGGAGGGAGAGGGGAGAGCAGGCGCTTTCACATGCCATGAAGAGAAACCCCACTGCTACTGCTGTGGGCTGCTGTAGGACCAAAGGGCAAGAAACCACACTCTGCCCTGCAACCCATATTATGTCAGTCCAGCAGAGGGGCCCTGCCTTCCCAGATCACAGGTCTGCAGCCAGGACCATTCTGACAGCCCAAACTCCTAAGGGCTGCATCTTACCTTGGGGCCAGGGCTGATGTTGCCTCTGTCACTGCCTAGCCAAGGAGGGAGAGGAAAGGCTGGGATTTCACACGCCACAAAAACAAATACCACCACCACCAATGCAGGCTGCTGTGGAACCAAGGTACAAGGAAACCATGCATCCCAAAGCTACCTCTCTACACTGCTCCCACTGAGAATAGCCTCACCCTCCCCAGTGGAAGGCCTGCAGTGCAGCCATCACCACCCACACATGAGCATTCTGCCCATGAACTGGAGATCACTCCATCCCTGCTTATCTCAGCCAGTGACTGAATGTACTACCAGGGGGCCTGATGACAAGTCTGCTAACCTCGTCCTCTCCCGCTAGTACTTCAGTGTGCCATCCAGGAACCTGGAAACCACCCAGCACAGTCCATCATCATTTGCACCTGAACACTTCTCCCAGGGTCTGAGGTCAGGCCATCACAACCTGCCAATACCACCACAGCTGGCACCCACCCTCATGCACCACCAGCAGGCCAGGTGACTGAAGCACCCAACCTGTCACGGCCACCACCAGCATTAACATGGCCCGTTTAGATTCCAGTGGATTGCTCCATCACCACTACTGCCCTTGTGCACATCACGCCTGCTACCCATGGACCCAAGAGCCCACAAACATACCCGGCTCACCACTGTCATTACAGACCTCTGAGCAGGCCACCTGCAGACCCAAGCATCAATCTTCCTGGACCAACTAACACTGGTACCAGTTTATGCCACCCTGAGTCCCAAAGACAGGTATGCTCAGCACACTACTGCCACCCCTGGAACATGAAGGCTGACTTACCCTGGCATCCCAGTCCCCAGCAAAACTTTATCACAGACTCCAATAATAACCACTCCCAAGCCACCAAGGAAATCACAGGTGCCAGTGACATTGTTTACAGTGAAAGAAATCATGCAGAGATTACATGCATACATGCACCCCAAATCAAAGCCTAAGCACCCTATGCAACCAACAATATAGATACATCTATAGGGAAAAAAAACTCTCCCCTATAAAAGCAGATTCAAAAAATGGGAAGAAGCAGCTATTACAGCAGATGCACAGATATCAGTGTAAGGACACAGACACAGAAACATAAAAAAAGCAAGGAAATATAGTACCTTCAAAAGAATATAATAATTCTTAAGCAACAGATGGCCATCAAAAAGAACTTTATAAAATCCCAGGTAAATAATGTAATTACTGATTTTTAAACTTAGCAAGATACAAGAGAATCCTGAAATATAATACAGAGGAGTCAGAAAAACAATTCAGGATATGAATGAGAAATTTAACAAAGAAACATTCTAATGGACATTCTATTAAAAAGACATTAATAGACATTCTATTGAAGAACCAAGGAAGAATTCTGAAACTGAAGACATCACTGAATGAATACAGAATACATTCAAAAGTTTCAACAATAGATGGTTGAATAGATTCTTTCTTCAAGCAGAAGAAAGAATTTCAGAACTTAAGTCTTTTGAATAATCCAGTCAGACGAAAATAAAGGAAACAATAAAAAAGAATAAGCAAAGCTTTTGTAACATTTGGGACAACATAAAGCAACCAAATAGAATTATCAGTATTCCTAAGGTCAAATACAGAATAAAAGGATTGGAAAACTTTTTTAATGAAATAATAGATGAAAACTTCTCAAGTCTGGCAAGAAATGTAAACATCCAGATACAGGAGGCTTATCAATCCCCAGGAAGATACAAATGCAAAAAGATATTCTCAACAGCCCGTTATAGTCAGACTGTCTAAAGTTAAAGATAAAGAGCAAATCCTAAGAACAGCAAGAAAAAAGCATCTGGTCACCTCTAAAAGAAACTCCATTAAACTAACAATGGATTTCTCAGCAGAAATCTTACATGCCAGAAGAGAATTGAATGACATATCACAGTGCTAAAAGAAAATAACTGTCGGCCAAGAATACTATATTCAGCAAAATAATCCTTTGTAAATGAAGGAGAAATAAAGTATTTCCCAGACAATCAAATCCTGAGGGAATTCATTACCGCTAGAGCAACCCTACAAGAAATGCTCAAGAAAGTCCCAAACTTGAAACCAAAGAGATGTTGACAATAATGAAAACACATAAAAGTATAAAACTCACTGGTAAAGCAGTCACACAAATGAAGAAGAGGAAGGACTCAAATGATACTACTATAGAAATCCACCAAACTACAGTGAGAAACAATATGAGAAAAAGGAAGAAAGTATGTATATATAAAACAACCAGAAAACAATTATAAATATGACAGGAACAACACCTCACATATCAATAATAACCTCGAACATAAATGAATTAAATGCTTCACTTAAAAGATATAGAAAGGCTAGAGATTGTGCCACTGCACTCTAGCCTGGGGAACAGAGTGAGATTCTGTCTCAATAAAAAAAAAGACAGAAAAGAAAAAAGATATATCATGGCTAAATGGACTTTTAAAAACATGACCCAACTACAATAAGTTAACTATAACTTATTATAACTAAAACTGGTAAGGTGAGTTTCTTATAAGCAACTATAATAAGTTTCTTACAAGAAACTCACCTTACCAGTAGAGACACATATAGATTGAAAGTAAAGGGATGGATAAAGATATTCCATGCAAACAGAAATAAGAAGTAAGCATTAATAGCTATATGTATATCACATGAAACAGACGTTAAGTCAAAAACAGTAAAAAAAAAGACAAAGAAGAAAATTATATAATGATAAAGGGATTGATCCAACTAGAGGATATATAAATCTTAAATATATATGGGCCCACCACTGGAGCACACAGATTCATGAAGCAAATATTCTAGACCTAAAGAGAAAGATACACTGAACACAATAATAATAAGTGACTTCAATACCCTACTATCAGCATTAGATATATCATCAAGACAGAAATTCAACAAAGAAATATTATATTTAAACTAGACTTTAGAACAAATGGACCTAACAGACATTTACAGAACATTCCATCCAACGACTGCACAATGTACATTTTTTTTCATTAGCACTTAGAACATTCTCCAGGATAGATCACATGCTAGGCCAAAAACAAGTCTCAACAAATTTTAAAACATCAAAATTATATCAAGTATCTTATCAGACCACAGTGGAATAAAACTAGAAAGGAATGTCAAGATAAACTTTGGAAACTATAAAAATAGATTACCATAACCCTAATTAACAACATGCTCCTCTATGACCATTAGGTCAATGAAGAAATTAAGATGCAGATAAAAAATTTTTTGAAACAAATAAAAATCAAGATACCAAAACCTTCAGGACATAGCAGAAATAGTGCTAAGAGGGAAGTTTATATCAATAAATGCCTACATCAAAAAAGAAGTAAGATTACAGATTAATATTCTAACAATGCACCTATTGAATGTCTTCTTCAATTGTCAAAATACTGTTAACTTAAAAATAACAATGCACCTTAAGGAACTAGAAAAACAAGAACAAACCAAACTTAAAATTAGCAGAAAAAATAATAATAATAGAGATTAGAGCAGAAATAAATGAAAAAGACAAAAAATCAGTGAAACAAAAAGTTGATTCTTCAAAAAGATAAAATTGATAAGCCACTAGCTAGACCGACCAAACAAAGATGAGAGAAAACACAGAAATGAAAAAGAAGAGATTACAACTGATACCACATGTATTAGTTTGTTCTTGCATTGCTATATTAAAAAAAGAAAAAACCTACATGAGATTGGGTAATTTCTAAAGAAAAGAGGTTTAATTGACTCATAGTACCACAGGCTATACCAGAAACATGTCTGGGGATGCCTCAGGAAACTTACAATCATGGCAAAGGGCCCCTCCTCCAACATTGAGGATTACAATTCAACATGAGATTTGGGCAGGGACACAAATATAAACCACGTCATTCTGCCCCTGGCCCCTCCCAAATATCATGTCCTTTTCACATTGCAAAATACATTCATCTCTTCTCAACAGTCCCCCAAGTCTTAACTCATTCCAGCATTAACTCAAAAGCCCCTGCAGTAGACTTCTGCTTGGACATCTAGGCATTTCCATACAACCTCTGAAATCTAGGTGGAGGCTCCCAAACCTCAACTCTTGTCCTCTGCATAACCACAGCTTAAGACCACATGAAAGCCACCAAGAATTATGATTTGCACTTTCTGGAACAGCAGCCTGAGATGTATTTGGGGCCTTTTAACCACAGCTGAAAGTGGAGTGGCTGAGATGCAGTGGGCAGTGCCCAGAGGTTGTGCAGGCAGCACGGCCCTGGGCCTGGCCCATGAAACTATTCTTTCCTCCTAAGCCGCCAGACCTGTGATGGGAGGGGCTGCCACAAAGGTCTCTGAAATGCCTTTGAGGCATTTTCCCCATTGTCTTGGCTATTAACAGTCACCTCCTTGTTACTTACACAAATTTCTGTGGCCGGCTTGAATTCCTCCCCAGAAAATAAATTTTTCTTTCCTACCACATGGTCAGGCTGCAAATTTTCTAAACTTTTATGCTCTGCTTCCCTTTTAAATATAAGTTCTAATTTCAGATCACCTCTTTGCTCATATAGATGACCATACACTGTTAGAATCAGGCCACATGTTGAATGCTTTGCTGCTTAGAAATTTCTTCTGCCAGATACCCTAAATCATCACTCTTAAGTTCAATGTTCCTAGAGCAGGGACACAATGCCACCAGTCTCTGTGCTAAAGCATAGCAAGAGTGACCTTTACTCCAGTTCCCAGTAAGTTCCTCTTCTATATCTGAGACCACCTCAGCCTGGACTTCATTGTCCATATCACTATCAGCATTTTGGTCACAACCATTCAACTAGTCTCTGGGAAGTTCAGAACTTTCCCTCATGTTTCTGTCTTCTTCTGAGCCCTCCAAACTGTTCCAACTTCTACGCATTACTCAGTTCCAAAGTTCCTTCCACATTTTCAGGTATTTTTATAGCAAGGCTTCACTTCCTGATACCAGTTTTCTGTATTGGTACCATTCTTGCATTGCTATGAAGAACTACCTGAGACTGGGTAATTCATAAAGAAAAGAGGTTTAATTGGCTCACAGTTGCATGGTCTGTACAGGAAGTATGGCTGGGGAGGCCTCAGGAAACTTACAGTTATGGCAGAAGGTGACAAGGAAGGAGGCATGTCTTACATGTCCAGAGCAGGAGGAAGCGAGGAGAGGTGCCACACACTTTTAAACAACCATATCTCATGAAAACTCACTATCACAAGAACAGCAAGGGGGAAATCTGCCCCCCATGATCCAATTAAATCCCATGTAAGACCCTCCTCCAACATTGGTGATTACAATTTGACAACGAGATTTGGGTGAGGACACAAATCCAAACCATATCACCACAGAAATACAAGGATCATCAGTGACTATGATAAACAAGTATACGCTAACAAACTGGGAAACCTAGAAGAATGGATGAATTCCTGGAAGCATACAACCTCCCAAGGTTAAATCAGGAATAAACAGAAAACCCGATCAGACCAATAATGAGTATCAGGATGAAATGAGTAATTAAAAAAAGGCTCCCAACAAGGCAAAGCCCAGGACTAGATGGATTCACAGCCAAATGCTACCAAATGTACAAAGAAAAACTAATACCAATCTTCCTGAAACCACTACAAAAAAAGGAAGAGAAGAGAATTCTCTCTAATTCCTTCTTTGGGCCAGCACTACTCTAATTAAAAAAACACACACACAAGGGCATCACAAAATATCCTTGATGAACATGGACACAAAACTTCTCAACAAAATACTAGCAAACCAAATCCAACAGCATATCAAGGAGATAATGCACCATGATCAGGTGGGATTTGTCCTCCCACTTGATCACGAATGAAAGGATGGATCAATATATGCAAATCAGTAAATGGGGTGCATCACATCAACAAAATGAAGGACAAAACTATATGATCATTGGAGATTGCTGACAAGATGGCCGAATAGGAGCAGCTCCAACCTGCAGCTCACAGCAAGACCAACACAGAAGGTGGATGATTTCTGCATTTCCAACGAAGACACCCAGTCGTCTCATTGGGACTGGTTGGACAGCGGATTCAGCCCATGGATGGTGAGCTGAAGCAGGGTGGGATGTCGCCTCACCCGGGAAGCACAAGGAGCCAGGGAATTCTCTCCCCTACCCAAGGAAAGCCTTGAGGGACTGTGCATGAGGAATGGTGCACTCCGGCCCATATACTGTGCTTTTCCCACAGTCTCCGCAACCTGCAGACCAGGAAATTCACTCCAGTGCCTATGCCACCAGGGCCCTGAGTTTCAAGCACAAAACTGGGCAGCCATTCAGGCAGACACTGAACTAGTTGCAGGAGTTTCTGCTTGTTTGTTCGTTTTTGTTTTCCCTACCTCAGTGATGCCTGGAACACCAGTAAGACAGAACCGTTCACTCCCTTGGAAGTGGGGCTGAAACCAGGGAGCCAAGTGGTCTGACTCCGCAGGTCCCACCCCCACGGAGCCCAGCAAACTGAGATCCACTGGCTTGAAATTCTCACCGCCAGCACAACAGTCTGAGGTCGACCTGGGACACTGGAGCTTGGTATGGGGAGGGGCATCCACCATTGCTGAGGCTTGAGTAGGTGGTTTTACCCTCACAGTGTAAACAGAGCTGCCAGGAATTTCAAACTGGGAGGAGCCTACTGCAGTTCAGCAAGGCTGTTGTAGCCAGACTGCCGGTCTAAATTCCTCCCCTCTGGGCAGGGCATCTCTGAAACAAAGAGGCAGCAGTCCCAGTCAGGGAATTATAGATAAAATCCCCATCTCCCTGGGATAGAGCACCTGGGGAAAGGGGTAGTTGTGGGCACAGCTTCAGCGGACTTAAACGTCCCTGCCTGACAGCTCTAAAGAGAGCAGCAGTCCTCCCGGCACAGCATTCAAGCTCCGCTAAGGGTCAGATTGCCTCCCAAGTGGGTCCCTAACCCCCATGTATCCTGACTGGGAGACACCTCCCAGTAGGGGCCGACAGGCACCTCATACAGGAGAGCTCCAGCTGGCATCTGGCAGGTACCCCTCTGGGATGAAGCTTCCAGACGAAAGAACAGGCAGCAATATTGGCATTCTGCAGCCTCCGCTGGTGACACCCAGGCAAACAGGGTCTAGAGTGGACCTCCAGCAAACTCCAGCAGACCTGCCGCAGAGAGGCCTGTTGGAAGGAAAATTAACAAACAGAAAGGAATAGTACATCCATTCAGAGACCCCATCCTAAGGTCACCAACATGAAAGACCAAAGTTAGATAAATCCACAAAGATGGGGAGAACCCAGCACAAAAAGATTGAAAATTCCAAAAACCAGAACCCCTCTTCTCCTCAAAAAGATCACAGCTCCTTGCCAGCAAGGGAACAAAAGTGGATGGACAATGAGTTTGACAAATTGACAGAAGTAAGCTTCAGAAGGTGGGTAATAACAGACTCCTTCGAGCTAACGGAGCACGATCTAACCCAATGCAAGGAAGCTAAGAACATTGAAAAAAGGTTAGACGAATTGCTAACTAGAATAACCAGTTTAGAGAAGAACATAAACGACCCGAGGGAGCTGAAAAACACAGCACGAGAACTTCCTGAAGCATACACAAGTATCAATAGCTGAATCGATCAAGCAGAAAAAAGGATATCAAAGATTGAAGATCAACTTAATGAAATAAAGCAAGAAGACAAGATTAGAGAAAAAAGAATGAAAAGAAATGAACAAAGCCTCCTAGAAATATGGGACTATGTGTAAAGACCAAATCTACATTTGATTGATGTACCTAAAAGTGACGGGGAGAATGGAACCAAGTTGGAAAACACTCTGCAGGATATTATCCAGAAGAACATCCCCAACCTAGCAAGGCAGGCCAACATTCAAATTCAGGAAATACAGAGAACGCCACAAAGATACTCCTCGAGAAGAGCAACCCCAAGACTCATAATCATCAGATTCACCAAGGTTGAAATGAAGGGGAAAATGTTAAGGACAGCCAGAGATAAAGGTCGGATTACCCACGAAGGAAAGCCCATCAGACTAACAGTGGATCTCTCTGCAGAAACCCTACAAGACAGAAGAGAGTGGGGGCCAACATTCAGCATTCTCAAAGAAAAGAATTTTCAACCCAGAATTTCATATCCAGCCAAACTAAGCTTCATAAGCAAAAGAGAAATAAAATCCTTTACAGACAAGCAAATGCTGAGAGACTTTGTCACCACCAGGCCTGCCTTACAAGAGCTCCTGAAGGAAGCACTAAACATGGAAAGGAATGACCAGTACCAGCCATGGCAAAAAAACATGCCAAATTGTAAAGACCGTTGACATTGTGAAGAAACTGCATCAACTAACAGGCAAAATAACCAGGTAGCATCAGAATGATAGGATCAAATTCACACATAACAATATTAATCTTCAATGTAAATGGGTTAAAGGCCCTGATTAAAAGACACAGACTGGCAAATTGGATAAAGAGTCAAGACTCATCAGTGTGCTGTATTTAGGAGACCCATCTCACGTGCAGAGACACAAACAGGTTCAAAATAAAGAGATGGAGGACTATTTACAAAGCAAGTGGAAATCAACAACAACAACAAAAAGTGGGAGTTGCAATCCTGGTCTCTGATAAAACAGACTTTAAACCAGCAAAGATCAAAAGAGACAAAGAAGGGCATTACATAATAGCAAAGGGATCAATGCAACAAGAAGAGCTACTTATCCTAAATATATATGCACCCAATACAGGAGCACCTAGATTCATAAAGCAAGTTCTTAGATACCTACAAAGAGACTTAGACTCCAACACAATAATAGTGGGAAACTTTAAACACCCCACTGTCAATATTAGACAGGTCAACAGCACAGAAAATTAACAGGGACATTCAGGATTTAGACTCAGCTCTGGACCAAGCGGACCTAATAGGCAGCTACAGAACTCTTCACCCCAAATCAACAGAAGATACGTTCTTCTCAGCACCTCATTACACTTATTCTAAAATTGACCACATAATTGGAAGTAAAACACTCCTCAGCAAATGCAGAAAAATGGAAATCATAACAGTCTCTCAGATCACAGTGCAATCAAGTTAGAACTCAGGATTAAGAAACTCACTCAAAACTGCACAACTACATGGAAACTGAGCAACCTGCTCCTGAATGACTACTGGCTAAATAACGAAATTAAGGCAGAAATAAAGATGTTCTTTGAAACCAATGAAAACAAAGACACAATGTACCAGAATTGCTGAGACACATTTAAAGCAGTGTGTAGAGGTAAATTTATAGCACTAACTGCCCACTAGAGAAAGCAGGAAAGATCTAAAATCGACATCCCAACATCACAATTAAAAGAACTAGAGAAGTGAGAGCAAACAAATTCAAAAGCTAGCAAAAGACAGGAAATAGCTAAGATTAGAGCAGAACTGAAGAAGATAGAGATACAGAAAACCCTTCAAAAAATCAATGAATCCAGGAGTTGGTTTTTAGAAAAGATCAACAAAATAGA